>NC_090324.1:45293223-45374246 GCF_040869045.1 Eurosta solidaginis
TAAAATTAAAGAAAAAAAACTTTTTTAAAAATAAGCTTTTATTATTTTGGTTAATAAAATTAACTAAAAAGTAAACAATAAATTGACTCTAAAGAAATATAACACTTTATAAGTTCATTGTAAGCTTAAACGATAATTAGGCTTTTTCGTCGGCGACAAAAAAATTCTATATTGTACATAATTATATATTTTTAACATTAAAACTTTACACCTAAATTATTAAATCTTACAGTTTATATCACAGTCCAAATTGTTCTAATATAAAAAACGTGTTAAATTTTGATGGTATAATTAAGAACATTTAGGATCTCATTTTCTTGCTATCGCAATGTAACACGTTTTTATTAGAACAATTAGGACTGTGATATAAACTGTAAGCTATAATAATTTAGGTGTAAAGTTTTAATGTTAAAAATATATAATTATGTACAATATAGAATTTTTTTGTCGCAGACGAAAAAGCCCAATTATCGTTTAAGCTTACAATGAACTTATAAAGTGTTATATTTCTTTAGAGTCAAGTTATTGTTTACTTTTTAGTTAATTTTATCAACCAAAATAATAAAAGCTTATTTTTAAAAAAGTTTTTTTCTTTAATTTTATTTTTTACTTTTTAGTTCGTTTTATTAACAAGTAATAGAAGCTTGTTCTTAGAAAAGCCTTTTTCTTAAATTTAATTTAAATATGAATTTTTTTTTTTATTTTTAGTAGGGTAAATTATTATGGCTTTGGCCGTGTAAATTATTATGGTGTATTTGTATATTTTAGATTTAATGCACAATTAATATGTGTGTGTTTGAGCGACCAAATAATAACAGTAGTATTGCTAAAGTGCTGCTTAGTTGATGGAATGTCGCTAATTTCCTAGCGATGATCAGCAGATTGTCAATATTTCGTTCAACGGACGCGCGAAATTGCCACATCTGCTCAAATTTTCCAAGATTTTCCATTCTTGATTTAACTTAAGCAAGCTATATTTTTCAGCCAGCTTTTTTCAAATAGGTAATTTTTCCAAAAGCAAAATAAATTACAGAAAAGATTACAGAGTTAAACAGCCTTAAAAATTCAGCTATGTTGGTTATACACAGAAATACAGCAGAGGGTTATGTCTCCGCTTTTCGCAAGCGTTGAGATTCACCACGCGTGACACGCGTGATTCACCACGTCCAAATATCACAATCCACGGATAGGTACCGGCGGGTTTGTATGGGACTTAGGCTGTTATGCCAAAGTAAATACAAATCTTTACCGGTAACTGTGTTATCGATTAATTTATCGAATTCTAACAAAGTAATATTGCATTGTCATCGGAGCTATATATGTGTGCAAAATTTCAGCTCAATCGGACAACGGGAAGTGTATCAAATTTAACTTGCAAAATTCCATTACAGACAACAAAAGTGAAACTAAATAAAAGCTTATAAAATTAAATTTAAGAAAAAACCTTTTCTAAGAACAAGCTTCTATTACTTGTTAATAAAACGAACTAAAAAGTAAAAAAAAATTTAAGAAAAAAACTTTTTTAAAAATAAGCTTTTATTATTTTGGTTAATAAAATTAACTTAAAAGTAAACAATAAATTGACTCTAAAGAAATATAACACTTTATAAGTTCATTGTAATATTAAACGATAATTAGGCTTTTTCGTCTGCGACAAAAAAATTCTATATTGTACATAATTATATATTTTTAACATTAAAACTTTACACCTAAATTATTAAAGCTTACAGTTTATATCACAGTCCTAATTGTTCTAATAAAAGCGTGTTACATTGCGATATCAAGAAAATGAGATGCTAAATGTTCTAATTATAAAAAATAAAAAAAAATAAATGTAAGGCGCGATAACCTCCGAAGATATCTAAGGCCGAGCTTCTCTTCCAATTTGCGTCGTGCTCCTCTTGATTTTTCCCTACAAATTGGCCGGACGGGACCTACATGTTTTATGCCGACTCCGAACGGCATCTGCAAGGCAGATGAGTTTTCACTGAGAGCTTTTCATGGCAGAAATACAATCGGAGCGCTTGCGAGACACTGCCGAGGGGCGACCCCGCTTAGAAAAATTTTCTTCTAATTGAAAAAATCTTATTTCTAAAATTTTGATGTTGCTTTGCCCGGGAGTTGAACCCAGGGCATACGGTGTGATAGGCGGAGCACGCTACCACATCACACCACGGTAGCCGCAATCAAAATTTAACACGTTTTTTATTAGAACAATTTGGACTGTGATATAAACTGTAAGATTTAATAATTTAGGTGTAAAGTTTTAATGTTAAAAATATATAATTATGTACAATATAGAATTTTTTTGTCGCAGACGAAAAAGCCTAATTATCGTTTAAGCTTACAATGAACTTATAAAGTGTTATATTTCTTTAGAGTCAATTTATTGTTTACTTTTTAGTTAATTTTATTAACCAAAATAATAAAAGCTTATTTTTAAAAAAGTTTTTTTTTTCTTTAATTTTTTTTTTTACTTTTTAGTTCGTTTTATTAACAAGTAATAGAAGCTTGTTCTTAGAAAAGCCTTTTTCTTAAATTTAATTTAAATATGATTTTTTTTTTAATTTTTAGTAGGGCAAAATATTGTTTAAATTAGTTACGTAAACTTTACTTAGTTATTTGTAACGTTTCTCATTCTATCCATTTCTTTTAATGCATCAACATTACAGGGTTTCTTCGAAGTCAACTTTGAACAGTCAAGCATATATAAAATTGTGTCAAACAGTGTTAACTAACTTAAAATCATATTTTATTGTGACTTGGCCTATGTGGCGTTCAGTTTAGAACTACTCATTGCAGATCTCTGCTCTGTGTGTTAGATCTGTTTTAAGATAATAGCCGTATTTTTTTTTTTAAACGTAAACGTCTATACGCTTATAATTTATATGGACTGCTAAGCGCCAAACTTTAAGTACACCTCTGAAGTTGCTGCGCATAAAATGTGTAAATTCCAATACGCATACGTGTTTGTATGGGACTTAGGCTGTTATGCCAAAGTAAATACAAATCTTTACCGATAACTGTGTTATCGATTAATTTATCGAATTCTAACAAAGTAATATTGCATTGTCATCGGAGTTATACATGTGTGCAAAATTTCAGCTCAATCGGACACCGGGAAGTGTATCAAATTTAACTTGCAAGATTCCATTACAGACAACAAAAGTGAAACTAAATAAAAGCTTATAAAAATAGCAACAATCAATGAGTTCTATACCGAACAAAAGTTTCAAACAAAGATTAACCATAATCTCGGGACACAAGCTCAGGTGCAAAACAAACTCAGAGTAGCAAGGTTTTGTATAACTACTCAAAAAATACACTATCCGTTCTAGTACCCACCTTGTTAAATGAACTACCATTAAACTTGCTCAACCTGCTAAAACTACCTAAAAGAAAAAAACTTATTTATAAATACATAAAAAGCTTATTGTAGAAATTTCATGCCCTAGTTTTAAGATTAATTTATCGTTTAAAATTGTTATTTCTTAAAAAATTTTTATTAGTATCTAATTCTTTTACTACAAATATTTCGTCCACATTTTAATGCAACTCGCCGCTAAGTGTGATGAAATTATTTTAGGTTTTATCTAATAGCGCTAATCCTAAACTTTGTTAATATCAAATTTTACTGTTTTAGGCTACTAAAATATAATTTGTATTAAATATTAGCTATAATCTTAAACTTTGTTAAAGACAAAATTTATAGAATTAAGCTAATAATTATGTTAAATGTTTTGTAAATCATGTCGTAGGAATGTTTTACCCGCAGACCAGCTCAAAAGCTTCGCGGGTTAACTGATATACCTCATGTATGACTTAATATAGAAATGATGCTAATGTCCTTATGTGTCAAAGAACTTTTATTAACTGCTCATTATACAAAAATGTGCAACATACATAAATCTTAAACGGAATTAGAAAATACAATTATTGAGAAAGAGAAAGTAAAGGAAGTAATGTAGGTATGAATGTATGTTCTGTGTTACATAGGTATGTATGTACGTGTTGATGTTAAATGGGAGTACGTATGTAAATAGTGGGTGTAATGAAAGAGAGTTTAAAATATAAGTAAGTTTAATAGGTAAAATAAATATGAGTAGGACTAAGCTTAAATTAAGAGTAAGATTGAAGTTAGTAAGTATGTATGAGTAAATATAAGTAAGTATAAGCGTACGTAAGATTATAATGTAACTCCTCCACCCTTAAGTTATTTGTGCCCTCACAAATATTTAATTTACTGATTATTTATTGTATTACAAAAATTAAAAAAAAAAATGTCATGGTAAAAACAAAAGAAAATGTTTTAACTACTATTTACATTATTTATTGTTCAAATTGTAGTTTCGTTTGAATTGACTTTTGTAGTATTTTATATTTCTATTGTTAGAAGAATCTATAACATAATTACCTTGGCGATCATATTTTACAAGTTTCTTATATTTAGGCTTTCTTTTCGCAATTTATCTATTAACTACAATGTTTTCTAATTGTTTAGGTTTGGCATTTCTATTTTTATTTAATTTATTTATTCTTTGAATTTTTTGTTCTTCATACTCTTTACATAATTTATTTATGTCTTCTTTATCATAGTTTTTTATTATAAAATCATTTGGTCGTATTTTTGTGGTAGAATTAATAGTTCTATTGTAGGCATTAAATATATTAAAAAGTTTGTCATCTAAGTCTATTGTTTTATTATTGCTGTCAGCTTCTAATATGCGTAGGTGTTCATTAAGTGTGCCGTGGAGGCGTTCAATGTCTGAATTACCTGTCTTAAGGTATGGCGGGGTTACGTGTGACTCAATGCCCTTGTTCTTTTAAAAATAACTTTACAGCACTATGTAAAATGGAACGATCGTTATCGAATATGAGTTTATTCATCTTACCTAAAAATAAAATACGTTCTTTTAAAGCGGCTAGAATCGCAATCCAGTTTCTATCATTTAATTTATGAAATGTAGCATACTTCGAGAATTTGTCTATGGTTGTCAAATACATTTTATTTCGGCAGGGGTACCAAATATCTATATGGACTATATCATTAAAATGTGTAGGGGTTTCTGTTATTTGGAACGGTATTTTTAAAGGGATTCTGTCATGCTTAGCTATAGCACAAATGGAACAATTATTTATGTAATACGTTATAGTTTTATAAAGTTTCGGGTAAAAATATTTATTTTTTAACTCCAAAAATACTTCTAATGCCTCGGTGGTTATTGCGAAGATGTTCATTTTCAATGATAGTCAACATATCATTTTTGTCAGTGATTTCAATTAGCTTAATATTTGATCGATACAGTGTCAAAGATTTATTATCAAAATTACTAAGGTAAATATTTTGAAACTTCATAAAAAGGTCATCATTTTCACAATATATACACATTATACCTTTATCTATTAATATATCTTGCATAATTTTATTGAGATCTGATTCAAAGGTTATTTCTATGTGTTTCTGGCACTTTTTGTTCACAATTTTTAACATACACTTTTCTTTTTCTCCATAACGTAGGTGTATTTGAATCTTGTAGTAATTTATTGCGTTTTCAGTTATAAATATATAGTTCAAATTATCTTCAAATGCGCTGTGCACTGTCGCATCTGTTGATTTAATATCTATTTGATCATCACTTTCTCCATTGAATTAATTTTCTACACTTAGTTGGCTATTAAAAATATTTTCTTTTACTGAATTTTTGACTTCGTCATTTACAAAATATCTACTAAGAACGTCAGAAACTGTGTTGTCTTTACCTTTTATATGCGAAATTTCAAAATCATACCCATTTAGTCCACCTTTGTAGTTTCATGTTTGGCTCCTTAATGTTGTGTAGCCAAACTAATGGTTTGTGGTCAGTTTGAATTTGAAACTTGCGACCGTATAAATATGTTCGGAAATGTTTTACTGACCATACAACAGCAAGTGCTTCTTTTTCTATAGTTGAATAGCGAATTTCATGGTCAGACAATATTCTTGATGCATAACAAATTGGATGGCCTTGTTGGCTTAAAACTGCACTTATTGCGAATTGTGATGCATCGGTTGTGAGTATAAACTTTTTGTTAAAGTCTGGTGGTTGTAACACCGGTTCACTAGTAATGAGTTGTCTAAGAGTTTCAAAGGAATTTAAGAAATCTTGCTTTTTAAAATCTAATACAGCATTTTGCTTTAAAAGTCGAACCATGGGATATGCAACTTTGGCATAATCTCGCATAAAGTTTCGGTAATAACCGGTGATTCCTAAAAATCTTTTGATTTCCTTTATATTAGAAAGTGGCTGCATTTTATTTTTTGCATACATTTTTGAGGGATCAGGTTTAATACCTTCACCTGTTACAAGGTGCCCTAAAAACCTTGTAGTCAATGCCGCGAAATGGCATTTATCCATTTGTACTTTTAAATTTGAATCGCGTAAAGTGCTAAATACTTTTTTAATGGACTCTATGTGTTCCTGAAAACTGGTTGAAAAAATCAAAATGTCGTCTAGATAGACAACGCAAATTTTTTTAATATGATCTCTTAATACGTGGTTTATTAACCTTTGAAATGATGCAGGGGCCATTTTAAGGCCAAATGGCATACGATTAAATTCATTCGTTTTAGCCCTATCGTCAGGATGTACCTCAATTTGATGGAATCCCTTAGCGAGGTCTATAGTACTAAAATACGAACATTTGCCCAACTTATCAAATATGTCCTCCATATTTGGAAGTGGGAACTAGTCGTCCACTGTTTGATCATTTAATTTTCGGTAGTCTATCACAATTCTCCATTTTTGTTTACCACTGTTATCCAGTTTCTTGGGTACAACCCATAATGGGGAATTGTAAGGACTACTACTCGGCGATATAATATTTTGTGCTAGCATATCCTGTATTTGCCTATCCACCTCTGCTCGGTGTATCACAGGCTATCTGTACAGTTTGCTATATATAGGACCGTCAGTTTTTGTTATGATTCGATGACGAATTTCACTACTAAAAGGTAAATTTTCGCCATCTTTATAAAAAATATCTTTAAATTTACTTAAAACTCTTTTTAAAATTTCTTCGTCTTTTGAATTTTAATGTGAAGGAAACATATTAGGTAACGAGTCTTCCATAATTTCTTCTTCATTAGTCAATATTTTCAAAGTTTCAATATTCAGATAATCTTCTACTGTCAATTCTTCTTCTTCGCTAAAATAAATCGGTATTCTTGCATCTTTTGTTATTAAAACTCTATGTTCGTAGTCTATTTTACAACTCAAGCTAAGCAATATATTATTTCCTATCAGACCATCAAAATACCTGTGAAATTCAAATTCTAAAAAATTTACGTAAAAATTTGGCTTATTAAATTCTTTAAACAATGGAAAGCTATATTAAATGTCCGTTGTAACATCTCTATTAATTACTTTTAAGGTGATTGGACGTAATTTTATTTTCCATTTGGGATTGCATATATGTGGATTTATTATACTGAATTCTGCACCTGTATCTATTATAAATTTAAGTTTTCTTACGTTGGTGTTTATTATTATATAGGGTAATTTCTTAGACCGTCTAATTGAAAATTTTGTTCATTTTCATTTACTCCTATTTCCATAGGCTCCGCAGGCGGAATTCTATTATTATACAGTCCTTCATTATTGTTGTTATTATATTGATTATAAAAATTACGTGAGCTACATTCGTTCTATTTGTTTGGTTGCTGTTGTTGCTATTAAAACTTGGCTGAACAAAAGAATTCATACTGTTATGGTTATTGTTCGCCCAGATGGTCTATGTTGTTGGCTAACATTACTGCTAATATCGTTTACTCTATCATTGTTACTGAACTGCTGCCTATTCTGTTGATTAACATAATTATTCAGATTGTTTTCTCTGTTATGTTGTCTATGCTGTTGAGTAGCATAAGAAGTCATGTTACTAACATTATGTTCAAAGTTACTATTATTTTTGTTAAACTGAGTACTGTTAAAAAAATTTGTTCGTTTGTTTGTATATTACAAATAACCATTAGATTTTATAATATCATATGCATCTTTTAACGTTTTTGGATCCCTACTCACAATAATGCTTTTTACAGGTTCCGGTAAACCAAATTTAAATGAATTCAAGGCAATTCTGGCATTGCTTTCACTATTTATACTCAATGAACTATTTCCACTAAATTGTGATGCGTTATTTAATCGACATAATAATATATTGAGTAAATTATAAAAAGCTTCAATTGTAGAATCACATCTACAAACTCGTATTTTATCGATTTATTCATCAACGAAATGTTTTTCGCCATGATTATCGATAAGAGCTTTTCGTATTTCCGGCCAAGTGTCTGGATTCCCGTTGATTAAAATTGATCTTCTAGCACTCCCAATAATTTTATCTTTAATTTGGCCAATTAATAAAATTTTATATTCGTCAGCGGTGAAACTATTTAAAATTTGAACCATGGAGTCTATTCGATGTACGAAATTTGACAATGCGTCTCTATTTCCATCATAAGGAGGAATGCTGTTTATGTTTGTCGAAATAAGTTTAAATTTAATATTGACATCTAAGTTCTCCATATTGAATATAATGAATTTACACTAAATGAATTTCTACAAAAATGATCAAAATATGGATTTGCTCTCTTTAATGTTAATTACGTACATATATAAATAAATATATACCTTTGTACATATGAGTGGAAAAATACCTTTTGAATCAATATTATTTCTTCTTAAGTTATTATACTTTATTTGTATTTGTTGCAATTGACGAGTTCGATCAAAAATAACTTTACCTACGTGATGAGAAAATGATTGTTGTTGCTATTTGCTGCGCGTTTTTTTTGTCTACTCAAAATGTGCCCAAGTTATTGATTGATGTTCTCTTGTTTTGTATATATGCACACGGATATTGAGTTCTTTATGCTGTTTTGTTGTTTTTAATATTTAATTTTGATTTTTCAGTTAGTTCATTTCTCGTATTTGGTTATTTTTAATATTTTTTTGTTGCATGCTCTCTTCGAGAGCACAAATAACAACAAATTGCATGAATCAATTTATAGTTCTCTCGAAGGTGACCTCCAAATCACTTTTTTCTTTTTACAGTTTCAAAGAATGCAAATTTTTCTTTCTTCCTCTTTTTTTTATGCTGTTTTTGTATAGCACAAATTAACTAATAAAAAATATGCTCGTAAGAAAGTTGTTGTTCCCTCTCCAAGGTAACCTCCAAATTACCGTTTTTTCTTTCTACACTTTTTAAAATAGAAATTTTTTCTTTTACATTTCTTGTTTTCTTGTATTTTTATTTTTATTTTCGAGCGTTTTAAAACGTCTTTTCTGCACAATTTCACATAAATCACAATAAATTTTGTATTAAAGTCAAACAAATATTCTTTTCGAACGATTTTGCTGCTTTTTCGTGACTCAAAAACTTAGTTATTTATTTTTTTTTGTGTAGAACTTCACGCTAATCACAATAAAATTTATGTTTAAAACAAATGTTCTTTTCGAACAATTTTGCTCATTTTTCTTAAGTTAAAAAACGTAATTAAGATTTCGGATATTTAAAATTTGAGTGTCAATCACAATAAAATTTGCGTTTAAAACATAAGTCCTTTTCGAACAATTTTGCTTTACTCAAACAAAAATTTTTTTTTTTGTTTTGCAGTGCGTGTTAGGTTCGCGTAAGACTGCGCCAGAAATGACGCTAATGTCTTTATGTGTCAAAGAACTTTTATTAACTGCTCATTATACAAAAATGTGCAACATACATAAATCTTAAACGGAATTAGAAAATAAAATTATTGAGAAAGAGAAAGAAAGGAAGTAATGTAGGTATGAATGTATGTTCTGTGTTACATAGGTATGTATGTACGTGTTGATGTTAAATGTAATTACGTATGTAAATAGTGGGTGTAATGAAAGAGATTTTCAAATATAAGTAAGCTTAATAGGTAAAATAAATATGAGAGTAGGACTAAGCTTAAATTAAGAGTAAGATTAAAGTTAGTAAGTATGTATAAGTAAATATAAGTAAGTATAAGCGTACGTAAGTTTATAATGTAACTATATAATCAAATAAATACAATACAATACAATACAATACAAAATACAATGCAAATATCTGCGCGATAGATCCATTTCGAAGGGTACTACGGCTTTAGGCACGCTGCGCTTTGTTTGACTGATAAATTGCTGCTTCTATTCTTCCTTACCAACTATAATTAATCAGCGTTGCGCCTTCTGTTGCAAATCACTGATAATGCTGGATTTGTTTATTGTAAATTACTTTGTTTGACAGTCCCAAGTGCTCTTCGTTTATTAATATCTAGCTACCCGTTGCCCGGCGTTGCTCGGCCTAATTCAATTGGAAAATTAAAACATATATTTTTGTTCAGTACCATTAGCAAATTTAGAATTGTTGTTTATATATTCAAATGACTCAAAGTCTCAATATTTCAATTATTTATTACTCCAGTGCTTTTGGATACACAATATTTCTCGTTGTTCCATGTGGTGCATAAACAAAAAAATCAGATGGTTTTCCAACTGTTTAGGCCAGCAGGCTAACCCCAAAGGAAAACTAAGGGCCGGGCACCCTAGTGCAATCTAATACAAAACCGCTTATTTGTTACGGCCGTTAGCACTTATACTAAAAGAAAAAGTGACGTTTCGTTAAGTTACCCCGCTAAAGGCCTGTTAGCTTTGGGGGTAAACGGAACGCGTGGAATGGGAATCGGTCACTTGGATTGAAACAGCCACAGTATACGCACGCTCGAACGTCTTAAGCCCGTAAGTTCTCCAATTATCAAGTTTTAAAAAAACCACAAAAAAAGGTCACTCCAGCGATCATCACCGCCAGAACGCAGAGGTCCCGTATACATTAACACGTAACACTGTAGCAAATGCATGTTTGCCTTCTAAACTCTACTTTCTATTTTTACCTGTACAACCAACCGTTATCCAATCAAAGTTAATATACTCTGTGAGCTCTGCTCAACTGAGTATAAAAAATGCCCATTTACGAACGATGGGTTTGCCACAGCGTGGAAGAATTTGGGGGAAAGATATGAGAATAAACGAATTCTCGTCAATACCCAATTGAAAATATTATTCAATATTGAAAGCGTAGAAACTGAATGTGGCACCGCAATTAAAAAACTTCAGCGGGAAATAAGCAACTGCATCTCAGCCCTAAAAACACATCAAATTGAGATAGGCAATTGGGATGCGATATTTACATATCTATGCTCTACCAAACTACCCGAAAGCACGCTAGCTTTATGGGAACATACTATAGAAAATAAAACGGAAATATCGAAATGGGAAGATTTGGATAAATTTTTATCCCACATGTTCCAGACCTTGGAAACATTATCGGGGTTGACAGCTAGCAAAAATACCAAAGCTCCCAAACAGCCACCACCCAAGCATAATAATGGTTTGTCTCATAAAAAAGTAGGCGCCTACCAACAAGTGTGGCGAAAAATACTTGCAGATATTGTAAGAAAAACAACCACAAGCTGTCACAATGCCAAAGCTTCCAGCGGCTCTCTGTATTAGACAGAGTAGCGTTTATAAAAGACAATCGGGGGTGTCTGAATTGCATCTTGGCTAAACATACAGTATCCAAATGTACGTGCTCCTTTAATTGTAGCATTTGCCATCTAAGGCATCATACGCTCCTGCATATTCAACAAAATGCGGGCACGAGCGCAAGACCAACCACAACCCAACAGACACAGTTAGATCAAAGACCATCTACTTCGGCACAGGCTCAGGCCCAACGTTAGTCTACCACGGCAAATAATCACCCAACCAACTTCAATTCCTGTTTCGCGAATACAAGCAAAGGGGTTCTATTAGGTACTGCGCAAGTCAATGTCTTTTATAACAATGAAAACTTTTCGGCCCGCGCCCTAATAGACTCCAGATCAGAGTGCTCGTTCATTTCGGAGTGACTTAAAAGAAGAATGAGTGAAAGAGGCGTGCTTCATTCAGTTGCGGTCATCAATAAACCCGAATGTACGCATACACACCCCATTGGTTTTAGCCCAGCTCACTGGCAATCTGCCAACCTGTCAAGTTGACCCCATGACACACCAATTTTTCCCGGACTTGGTGCTAGCAGATCGGAGGTTCTTTGTAAATGAACAAGTAGATCCGGGTGGGGATATTTACGCACAAATAATGCTAGGCGGTATACGAAAAAATGTTTTAGACACCCTCCTTGCGCAGGAAACGGTATTTGGCAGGATATTACCTGGCCAAACGGAAACGGCCAGCCCAGCCGGCAGGTGTGTGTAATTTTTTAATGAGGTATCGCTGGACAAACAAATACGAAACAAAGGCGAAAATTACTGCGAGGAGTTGAATAAAAGAACCCACAAAAGAAATGAGGATGGCAAATATATCGCGTCTTTGCCTTTTAAGCAGGATTTTCAAAAGGGTATCTCATTAGGACCGTCGCTTAAGAGCGCGTGCTCACAATTTTTCAGAATTGAAACCCGGTTAGCGAAAAATCCCGAATTGCAGACGGAATATAACCGAGTCGTATCAGAATACGAAAGTTTAGCTCATTTGGCACGGGTAGAAGAGCATGTTCCGGTAGATACATGCGATACCTATTTTTAACCCAATCACGCAGTAATTAAGGAAGAAAGCACCACCACTAAAGTGAGAGTTGTTTTTAACGCCTCCTGTCCCACTGCTAATGGATTCAGTTTAAATGATGTCCTTCACTCATGCCCAGTCCTTCAGAGAGATCTAGCGATTCTCATACTCCGTTGGAGATTGCTCCGAGACGTATTCAACAGTGACATCGAAAAGATGTACCGGCAGATATTGCTAGAGCCCAGGGACACCAGGTATCAACGCATCGTCTTCAGGTCATCCACCAGCGAACCCATCAGCCTATAGGAATTGAAGACTTTGACCTTTGGAGTGAACTGCGCGCCCTACCTGGCCATAAGGACCCTTCTCCAACTAGCAGAGGACGTAGAGGAAACCTATCCCATTGCTTCGGACATCCTACGACAGTGTATGTATGTCGAGGACGCGGGCGGACACGCCATTACAACCGCCACGAAAGCAAGGTACGAAATCCAAGCGGTATTACAATCAGCCGGCTTCTCTCTCAGGAAGTGGACCTCCAATTGAGACCAACTACTGGAAGGTATTCCAAGGTCGCATTTATTTAATGAAAACTTTTTAAGTTTTGAAGATGCTAGTATGGTTAAAGCCTTAGGGATCAGGTGAAATGCCCACTCTGATTATTTCTATTTTTCTACGAAACTCATAGATAACCAAGTCGTGTTCACAAAGAGAACAATATTGTCTGCTATAGCAAAATTAGTTAATCCACTAGTTTGGCTAGGGCCATTTATTATTACCTCAAAAATCATTATGCTAGGTATTTGGCTGGGACGAAGCCGTATCTCCCGCGGTATTAGATAGATGGCATAATTTTTTAGAAAGCTACCGAAACATTGAACGCATTCGTATACCACGTTGGTACGATTTTCCCCGGTAGCGAGCATCGAACTACATGTCTTCTGCGATGCTTCTGAGAAAGCATACGCAGCCGCAGTACACCTGAGGGTACAAATAGAGAATCTTGTGTTCGTAAAATTGCTCAATTTTGATAATCCTACAACCTATCTATGGACGGATTCGACAATCGTCCTTGCATGGGTTCGCAAACTCCCGTCCACGTTCGTTGCCCATACGGTGACAAAAATAATTGACACAGTAGGGAAGGAAAACTGGCTTCATGTCGACTCGGCATCAAACCCGCAGATCTCGCAAGTAGAGGTATACCCGCTGAAGATCTTATCAACAAAGCCCTGTGGTGGGAGGGCCCTTCTTGGCTTCATGAAGATAGCTGAAATTGGCCTACGCAAGAAGCAGAATATACCACCACGTCAGAAGAAAAGAGGGTCCAGGTACACTCATCAATAGTAGATACAGACTCACAAGATATTCTGACCTCTCGAGAGCTTTGAAAGTACTATCCTGCGTCTGGAGATTCTTTCAAAGAACTAACCCAAAAACAAGGGCCTCATTTCAGGCGAATTCTTGCTCAATTTCGTCGAGCGAAATAAAAGCAACGACCCAACGTCTGATTGTTATCTACCAAAAGAGGCATTATTGGGAGGAGTATTCAGCTTTAAAATCTAAAAAACTTATAGAAGCAAAGAGCGAGGTACTACCACTGAACCCATTCTTAGATGAAAGGGGGTTATGAGGGCAGGCGGCAGCCTCGAAACATCCGAAGATATCCCGTACAACGAGCGACACCCAGTCATTTTACCGTATAATTGCCAGTTGTCGCGTCTTATTGTAAAGTTTACCCATAGGATCTCACTCCATGGGGAAAACCAACTTATGCTACGCCTCATCCGTACACAGTATTGGATACCACGGGTTAAGAACATGATAAAATCGGCAGTCCAAAATTGCAAGGAATGCACGATTTACCGAAAACGTGTTCAAACCCAGCTAATGGTAATTTTAGCCGAGGAGAGAACTACGTACTCACGGGCATTCACAAATACAATAGTCGATTTTGCGGGACCCTTCGATATAAAGAACTTTCGGGGACGAGGTTGTAGAGTTTCGAAGGGGTATGTATTCTTGTTCGTTTGTTTTGCAACGAAAGCGATTCACCTGGAACCCACCTCCGATCTCAGCACTCAATCATTTTTAGCAGCTTTTGCGAGGTTCGTTTCGCGAAGAGGCTACCCTAGTAATATGTTTTCCGATAATGGCACCAATTTTTTTGGGGCTTCTAGAACACTTTAAGCGGAAATGAGGGAATTCCTACAAAACGCCCAACACCCTGTCAAGTATTCCCATCAATCCTTATCGTGGCACTTTATCGCCGCAAAAGCTCCTCACATGGGGGACTGTGGGAGGCGGGAGTGAAAAGTTTTAAAGGCCACTTCACAAAAATAGCTTCAAATTGCAAATTCACCTTTGAGGAGTTTGCGACTTTGCTATGAAGGATCGAAGCCTGCCTCAACTCCCGACCATTTGGCTCGCGTCAAACTATGCATCAGACCTGGAGCCACTGACCCCAGGTCACTTTCTGATAGGAGGACACCTCTTATCTCCACCAGAACCTGATGCCAGCGAAAACTCTGCCTCAATTATAAATCGATGGAAAAGTTAAAATCCCTACATCACTCCTTCTGCAAGAGGTGGAAATCGGAATACCTCTCTGAACTGCAGAAAAGAAATAAATGGAGATTTTCCAAAACGAACCTAAAAATCGGGGACTTGGTCGTAATCAAGGAGGACAATTTGTCTCCAAACGAATGGACACCCGGATGGGTGATCAAATTACATCCAGGACCAGGACCTGACGACCGCGTCAGAGTGGTCGATATCATGACGATGAAAGACCAGATAACCCAACCCTTGGTAAAGCTCATCATCTTACCATACAATCGCGATGAGGCAGAAGAATCTGCGGCATCCAATTAAAAATGCTTTCTATTGTCTTCCACTTCAAGAAAGACCAAACCAATTAGTCTACGTCGTGAGCTACCCCAATTATAAATCTAGTGGAAGTTCAACTAATAACCAAAACATTGGTCACAAGAGGGATTGTACAGTTCCTTAACATCCAACATGACCAGTAGTAAAATACCAGTCATACAAGGTGAACTGACAACCTCATCGAAAACAAACGGAGTAAAAGCACTTTTCGATAGCATCAAGTTTGCCTTGAAAGCATGTTCAAATGTGAAAAAAAAAAATCTATCAAAATTTTTTAATTAAGAATTTCGTGCCACTTCAGTTTGTTTTGTCCACAAACATTTTCTTTCAAAACAAAAATAGCCAAAGGCAAAATCTACCTTTTATGAAAAAAAGGGCAAAAGCACTTTTCGCGAAAATTTAGCATTTTACCGGTCTCGATTCCAACATAAATAATTGTTTGCTACAAAAAAAAAAAATGGATGCAGGAGGCGTTGCTCATAGCCTGGAGGGCAAGCAGCTCACGGATCATATAAAGCTAAAAGAACTAGCACTGTTTAGTAAAATATTGCTATCCGATGGTGTTCGCAAAGGTTTGCAGAGAACGGGATTTGTATACCCCACAGCAATTCAATTTACTTCAATTCCGATGGGAAAATCAGGAATAGATTTACTTGTTCAATAAAAATCGGGTACTAATAAAACTCGAAGCATACCGCGCTGATCTGGCAGAACCACAATCCTTGATAGTAGCACCAACACGTGAAATTGTTGAACAAATAGAAATGTTATTGAATCAAATTGGCAGTTGCTGTACGGGGTTTCGTGCTGTTAGTGTCATTGGTGGTCTAGATGTAGCCGATGACAGAAAACGTTTACAAGGTGCCAAATCTATTGTAGGTACACCTGGGCGTTTGCTGCATTTAATACAAAATAATGTACTTAACACCTCTAAGATGCGTTTGCCGGGATTGGATGAAGCTGATAAAATGTATACGCAGTCATTCCGTCAAGATTTGCGGCGTATACAGAATGCTTTGCCAGAAAAACGGCAAACCATCGCTTGTAGCGCAACATTTTGTGATGGTTGAGATGAAGAATTAGCAAAAATAATGCGGATTCCCCTATTAATTTCCACTGAGGAACGTGCGACATTATTAATTGAAATAAAACAATTTGCTTATGAAAAACCCGAACTAGTATATTCGAAATGCAGTCAAAGCTAGAAGCTTTGCGTTATATATTCGGACGTATAGCATTTAAACAATGTTTGATATTTGCTGGTTCACAGTCACGTGCTAATTTTTATTGTAACTACCTAGAGAAAGAGGGTTGGCCTTGCGAGCAAATATACGGTGCTCAAGGTCAGAAAACACGCCTTGAAATGTTTCATAAGATTCGTGAATTCAAAACAAGAATTATTATTACAACTGATCTTATGTCGCATGGTGTAGACTCAGAACATGTTAATTTGGTTATAAATTTAGAACTACCAACTGATATGGTTACTTATTTGAATGGTATTGGACGCGCAGGACGGATTGGCTCACATGGAATCGCTATAAATTTTGTTGCATCTGAAAAAGATCGTTGTACATTAACGCGTCTTATATCATGGCGGCCACCGTGGTGTGATGGTAGCGTGCTCCGCCTATCACACCTTATGCCCTGGGTTCAACTCCCGGGCAAAGCAACATCAAAATTTTAGAAATAAGATTTTTCAATTAGAAGAAAATTTTTCTAAGCGGGGTCGCCCCTCGGCAGTGTCTGGCAAGCGCTCCGATTGTATTTCTGCCATGAAAAGCTCTCAGTGAAAACTCATCTGCCTTGCAGATGCCGTTCGGAGTCGGCATAAAACATGTAGGTCCCGTCCGGCCAATTTGTAGGGAAAAATCAAGAGGAGCACGACGCAAATTAGAAGAGAGGCTCGGCCTTAGATCTCTTCGGAGGTTATCGCGCCTTACATTTTTTTTTCTTTTTTATATCACGAATAGGTAGTGGTATGAACGTTTTACAATTTCCACCAAAACATGTTGCCCAGACGGAAGATACAGAGTATGACTTCTGGGATTTCTCAAATTTTTACAAAGATCCAAAATGTCTTGGTCTATTCGGTTTTGAAGCATTGGCATCTTTGGCATCGCAAGATCATAGTTTACTCTCTGATACGTTGGAAAATAAAGAGAATCAAAGTGATAACATATTTAATTCAACATCATCTATCGATACAAATACATTCCGCGTTGACTCCAAGGTCAGCGCTTTAAATATTCAAGATAATCTGCTAGAACGCCCTGAATGTCAACAACAGATATTACCTTCTCATAACCTCACAATAGAATCGCGACAAGGGTCATCACAACAACTTCCTTCTTCACATACTATTGATGATGCTAGTAGCATTGCCGCAGACAGCCTACTACAACAACTAGTGATAAAAAAAATGTAAAACCGATAGCCAGGATGATGTTTCCGAAAACAACACTTTACTTCACCAGCTCATCATAATCAACCAAATAGTATGATACCTGACGTTGTACCCCCTAGTCAAAGACTTGTGAATATGCCATACAATGCTCAACAATATCACAATTGAACAATAATTGTGAGTTCTCAAATCCAAAGACCATCACAGCAGCCACATCAAGCGTTGCACTCACCAAATTCTCCAATCGCCCGACGAAGATCAATCAGCAACTATTAGTGCGCCGGCTTCTTTCGAAATCGATGCATCGCTGACAATTAGACACCTACATCCATATCAAACTTGCAAACTTATTGCTCTGTTGTTCAGCAACAAATATTATCTCTGCCTTTGTGCCAGCTAGTGTTCCATCCATACCAATTTCCATTTTGTTGCGTCCACATGCTGGAGAAAACCTGAAATTAAAAGGAAAAGACAAATTAATTAATGTTAATAAGAAAGTACAAAAAAATTTCCAATACTTACCGGTCTGCTGCCGTACAACCTCGTGGATTTTTTCACAATTATCTACATTTCTCATTCAGGAAACAAACAAACTGAAAAGCAACCATGGCTACAATTAATGAGCACTTGACTCACCCTGCACCATTTTAGACGAAAAAGCGAAATGTACCAAATACTATGATAGGTTATTATAATAAGACGTTGCTATTCAATGAAATACCAATTAAAAAATTATACCAAATCATTTACGAACGTATAAGGAGAAAGAGTAGTGTATTGTCACATACAAGGGAAGGGGTAATAACGATCTAGCCACTAGTGTAATAATGTCCACACATTAATCCAGCAAAGTTTTGCTGGTGGGGCCCAGGGGGGTTTATAGTAAACACCACCACAATTATAGCAAGATTCTGCAATCTGAAATACACTAGGGGACACAAAGATAACCCCAAATCATGAAATTTTCTTCTAAAATTTGTATACCTGGTTTTGAAAAATTTTATGTGTCAGATTTTTGGTGTGATCTCGTCACTCAGCCACAACCAGATATTTTTTTTGAAAAATAATCTATACATACACGTATATAATATGACTTAATGAGTCTAATTGCAGGCATCATGACCCGCTACGGCTAATTGCGCAAGGCATATGAAAAGAAGGCCAGCTACTTCAAGGTCCCATGCCATTTGTGTTCGGCTAGGCTTCCGATCCGTCTCTGCCCAGTCTATTGTTCTAAAACGCTCGAGGAACGGATGCCTGAGGCACTTTTGGGCAATTTCTGTGGCCATTGCCTCCCCATGGCGCATCGCACGGCTGGTTGTACAAGCAACGGGAGATGTTGGCGATGTGGCGAGAAACACCACACCATCCTTTACGTGGATGAGCATACAAAAGCCTCACGTGAACCGTACAAGCCGTGGAGCGTACAGGTAGAGGAGGAAAAACTCCAGAACCTCGAAGGGGCGTTGTCACTATACGCATTCGATATTGAGGCGGAGGAGATTGACCGAGGAACCATGGGGAGGGTATTAGATTCCCAACCAGCCAGCATAGCCAACGAGAGATCGGAACCACTGCCCTTCCAACTCTCAGAGAGATCGGAACCACTGTCCTTCCGACTATCAGGGGGATCGGAACCACCGTGGAGCGTACAGGTAGAGGAGGAAAAACTCCAGAACCTCGAAGGGGCGTTGTCACTATACGCATTCGATATTGAGGCGGAGGAGATTGACCGAGGAACCATGGGGAGGGTATTAGATTCCCAACCAGCCAGCATAGCCAACGAGAGATCGGAACCACTGCCCTCCCAACTCTCAGAGAGATCGGAACCGCTGTCCTTCCGACTATCAGGGGGATCGGAACCACGGCTCTTCTGACCCCTGCTACAACATGAGCGCCAACAGTCGACCAGAACCCCTCGCCGTCGCCGCCGACAACGACAACGCCCCCAGCTGGTTGACAACAACACAAATCGCCGTCACGAAGCCATCGCGGCTAACCTGCCTTGTCGGTCGCCGCCGACTCTCGTGGGGTCATTGCCACTCGCCAGCTAAGGACGCCGCTAACGTTCTGCAGTGGACGTAAAGGGCTGAACCCCGTCACTGGACCGGTACTGCGGCCCATGATATCAATATCAATATGATTCGCTGGCCGCTATCGTCAAAATAGAAGCTGGAGGACGACTTCACCTGGTGCGAGCATTGATCGACGTCTGTTCGCCATCCACAGTCATATCCGCCGATTTGGTCCGGGATCTGCGGCTGGACGAAACTCGAGTGGGTAGCCAGACAGGCTGTGTGGTGTGTCTTCGGGGGAAGCACGGCGACACCAAACGCATTGCGACGCATGCCGTCGTCACACCACATTTCCACCGAGTGGCGCCTAGTCACAACCTGGATCCAGCCATCGCGACTGTGTACACACATATTGCCTCGCCGATCCAAAATTCTACGCGACGTTAATTTGACGATCTTAACGTTAATAAACGAAACGAAGTCACTTCTTGATTATCGTAACGAAATGATATCGTTTCGTTCGTTAAGCATGCCTGTGTTAAACCAAGTGCTGCCACCGTCATTCGGTCCGCTCTTTGCGCAAAGCGCAATATTTGGCTTCGTGGTTTCTGGAGTATCCAGAGCCTAAAATGTCCTAGATATAAATATCCAAAAAAAAATGGATTTTGAATTTGAATTTAGATTATAAATTTTGGAATAAAGAATATTTTATACTTTTGAACTCATGCGTACGGTCTGTCCATCCACAAATCTCTCATTTTTCTCCCTCTATATATTGTCTACTCTTGCAGCGGGACGAGGCGAGGTTGCGTACCGTAAGGGGGCCGGCATGTTTAGGCCAGCAAGCTAACCCCAAAGGAAAATTAAGGACCGGCCACCGTAATTCAATCTAATACAAAACCGCTTATTTGTTACGGCCGTTAGCACTTATACTGAAAGAAAAAGTGACGTTTCGTTAAGTTACCCCGCCAAAGGCCTGTTAGCTTTAGGTGTAAACGGACTCGGTCACTTGGATTGAAGCAGCCACAGTATACGCACGCTCGAACGTCTTAAAGCCGTAAGTTCTCCAATTATCAAGTTTAAAAAAAAAAACACAAAAAAAGGTCACTCCAGCAATCATCACCGCCAGAACGCAGAGTCCCCGTATACATTAACATGTAACACTGTAGCAAATGCATGTTTGCCTTTTAAACTCTACTTTCTTTTCTTTATTGCACATTCCCTTGAAATAAAATACTATTGTAATTTTCAATATTAATCACTGCCTTTTTATTCCTAATCCCCCATCGAGAAGGACAAGTCTGGAATCTGCCAGCTCACGTTTTCACCAACTCTTGAGCATCCTACATATAGTTGGCCATGTGAGAAGCAAGGATTTTCTAGATTTAATCCACAAACTTGTAATGATTGTCCTTGTGCTTTTTTGATGGTCATTGCAAAAGCCAGTCGAATAGGATATTGTGTTTAAACTCAAATGGCATATCAGTAGGTATCATTGGTATTCTTGGCAACAATCATCTTCACCTTTGAATTTGCCATTCAAAATTTACGCTGCAATAACATTATTCATCATTTTTTTCATCGACAGTCTAGTTCCATTCCAGAGATGCGGTGGATTAATGTTTCGGAGAAGAATAATGGGCACTCCTATTTTCAACTTCAACTGACAAATCTAATGAGTTCAGAAATTCAATTCGGTAATTCACTGCTTGCTCTAGCTCTATAACTGTATCAATCGATTTATATGTTGTAGCTTCTCCTGGTATACTGAATTGAATGCTATTGTTAATCTCATTTACATTTTTATTCTTCGCGGCCAGTATTGTTCGGGCACTCAACCAATCGTGATTTTTGTAATTTTCGATGATGTTTGGAAAAACTTTCTGAATCAACTCTTCTTTTGACATAGTCAAACTGCAAAAATCTGGTGGGAAATTGATACTATTGGTTGTAGCATCAATTGGAATTTTCCCATTTCATTTTGTAATTGCACTCGCATATTGGTAGTTAATGTTAATTTATGCACTCGTGACCATGAACTTGATGCTTTTAGACATGCGTTCAATTCATCAGCATGTGTCGAGCGTGGAATAACGAGCAAAGTTTGACGGAAATCACCTGATAATAAAATGAGTGCCCCACCAAATAACGGTTGATTTCTACGAAGATCTTGCAATGTTCGTTTAACCGCTTCCAATGATTTCTTATGTGCCATAGGACACTCATCCCGTACGACGAGCTTGCACGTCCTCATTACTTTTCCCATTCCAGAATTTTTGGTAATATTTCATGTTGGTATTTCAGTGTATTGCAGATTCAATGGTAATTTAAATGCAGAATGTGCGTTCTACCACCGTCTAAGAAAGTTGCTGCAATTCCAGATGATGCGACTGACAAGGCGATATAGTTTTGCCATCGTATTTTGGCCAATAATAATGATATGGGGAATGTTTTGCCTGTATCACCAGGTGCATCCAAGAAGTATAACCCACCGGGTCCGTTCTCAACTGCTGTATCTATTGTATCGTATGCATCCTTTTGTTGGGTGAGCAATTTCGATTGATTAGATTGCACAAACGTATTCAATTCATTCATATTATAGCCTTGTTCTCGTCGCAAATCACGATCAAAAATATCGTTTGTTGATCGATTGGTATACCATTCCTAATTGAATTAAGACTTTATTTACGATCGTCACACATTGGTCCTCAAGCAAAATCAACGACTCATTGTAGATTTCAGGAGTAACTACATTTCGTTGTCTCTACTTGTTACACGTAATCGATGTAATATGTCGCCACTCATGAAGTCTTCATGTTTTTCCCATAGATCTTTTGGGTTTGAGTGGAAACATGTAGTTAATATGATTGCGAAAAATGTACCATCTGATGTTGTGAAGAAGTTGTTGTCGCATCGATTAGGCACGCTTCCCAATGTGCATCATTTTCAAGTAATTTCAATTCTTGACAAGCTTCCCTATATGTTTCAAACAGTTGCTCATCAATTGTCTTCAACTCTTGAAATGATGTTGGTCTACGATACTATACTACGGTAACCAATAGCAACCGCAAATAAAATTACTCTGCATTATTCGGATGAACTGTATAAATCCGGCCTAGTGCATCGGATGAAAATAAGTTTGCATGTGTTTCAACTGCTTTACCTTGTTTGCGTCGTTGGAATTTTTTAGCTGAAGCATTCCACGTGAAATATGTTGGTTCTTCAGAATAAAGCAAAATTTTTGCGAACACATCCTCTTGACATAACTTAAAAAATGCAGTTAATGTTTTTGTGGGTGGTTGTGCTGCGAGGGCTTGGGCATTATTTGTTGTAAAATAAATACGTTGTCCATTTTCCAGATGCACTGCCAAATGAACTACGGTTGGATGCCTTTCATGTATCGAAAATGGCAAACTACGCCACACTGCTCCATTGCTGCTAATATATCGTCCCATTTGATATTGATTGAATTCATCGATGTTTCCATTTTCTTTTGCTGCACCAAAAACATCCTAATCGCTTCCTTTGGTGACATACTTGCAAATGTATTTGATTGATTTGAGCGAATTGCAGTACTTTACATTGATGTGTGCTTTGCATGTTTTCGAAAGTATTGGAGAGTATGTCACAACCCAACGATTATCGACTTCAATTTCGTTGTTCCTCACGGTTATTTTAATAGATGTACCATTATCTGCAGTTGATCGACGGCGATATTGTGGATATCCATCATTACCGATTATAGTTTCTTGAATCAGATTCTCGGATAGCGTTTCGAACATTTTCCATCAACCATATATGGTGAATTGGGATTAAAAACATGACATGGGCTATGAATCATATTTTTGGTAAAGACTTCAAATAGTCCTGGATCGCTTTGTGAATTAGGAAACCACTTGGTCAATTATATCAGGAGTCAGTTTATCGATTAACCAAACCAAAATATGTGCATATGGTAATCCTCTTTTCTGCCATTCTATCGAGTACATCGAACAACGAAGTGCTCCATAAATATGATGTTTAGTAGTGAAATCCATGAGAGATCTCAAGTTTTGTTTGAAGACCCGGGCAGTAATATCATGACGATCCGACGATGATTGTCCAGGCAATAAAAGCTCTTTGATTTCATCCCATTTTGGATTACAGGTGAATGTAATAACTAAATCTGGAGGACCATATGAGCGAATATATGTCATTGCATCTTGTGCATATTCGTGCATATGACGTGGACTGCCCGCAAATATTGCTGTTAGAATCACTATTCTTCCCATTTCATTCACATTACCGTCATTGATCACGGCATCACGTAAATGAATGTACTCTTCTGAACGCAATTTCGATTGATTGAGTGGAATGAAAAGCAATCGTTCCGTTTCAATTTTTGCGTACATATCGACAATGTATTGGTGAAACAATTGCCGGCATTTCAATATATGGTTGTCCACGCCTTGTCGAATCATCCATCCATAAGAATAGTAATTCAATGCACTAACTTTTTTGTTCATTTCCCCATCTATGAAAAAAAATTAAATCTGTTTTAAATGGAATAGATTTTTAACCGGGCATAAAAATTTAATTTACGTTTAATTCGATCTCTCACTAGGGTAGGCACCTTGTCGTTGGTGTGAGGGCTTAGCCGAACTCCATAGCGCCCGACTATGAGGAGGAGCTGTTTAGGACTAACATCTACGCCGTTTCGCCTCATAGGAGGGCGGCGGGATGTCGGTGACCAAAAACTGCCAACCTCCTAATCCAGGGTGTTATACGGACTGTGCTTATTGGAAGATTTGAAGCCAGGGGATAAATTCGGCTGTATTGGAACGGAGCCTTCCCGATACAGGGCCACCTCGGGAAGTATTTATGGCCTTACCACTGTAAGGGGCGCTGCTGTGGTGGACGGTTCTTTCCCCGTATATAATACTGGACCGCTGAGCCCGCCTTGTCGGGCAGGTGGTCGTACGACTAAGATGAACGACTCATTACCTGATTGTAATAAGGACGATGTAAAGAGGAGGACTAAGTTGCAATCCAAGGACGATAAATATGAATTAAGCGATGCGTCGGACTCTTCGAGCGAAAGTAGTGCTGATTCAAGTACCGTGCAACACTAAGAATTGTACAACGCTTGGGAGCAGTGGTCGACCCAACAGAAGTGGAGGTCGAGCGCTTGGAATGGGTCCATGAAGCGGTAGAAGTAGGTCGAAGGCATTTCAAAAGGTTTGGCGCGAGAAACCCTCGGTTCTGCAACCGGTACGAGCAGGAAGAAGCGTCGAATTGCAGAATGAAGAGGCAACGTTCGGCGGAGGGCGATAAGCCTGTTTCAAGAGGCAGAAAGGACCCAGTCCTAAAGTCGCGAGGCAGGGCAGTCGCATAGGTAAGACAAGTAGATCCAAAGATGTAAGACAGATGGGCTTCAATAGCGAGGTAGCATCTTCCTCGAAAGCTGCGATTCAGAGGGAAGTTCCAACTACGGAAGTAGGAGATAATCCAAAGGGAGATAACGCTAAGACTCCGGCTTTCTCGAGGGTGCTAAAGGGAGTTAGCGCTAAGAAAATTTACATGCGACTCTGGAAAAGAAGTCCCGAGGATAAAAACTCTAAAACGCTAGAGCAGGGCGAAGTCGAAAACGACCTCAAAAGCCTAAGGGAAAAAATACAGGTGGAGGTCCCCAACGTCACCACGAAGGTGTTAGAGGAGGACCAACCACCAAATGGTGCTGTGACTCGCACAGATGGACACCCGGCACAATAGTCACGAGAGGCTGAAGGGGGCCTCGAACACTCTAAACCAAAAGGGCAAGGGGAGGACAACGACGTCAAGACGAAGGAGCTGGAGGGGGACAAACAGCCCAATTGTGCTGCGAGTCCTACAGATAAACCTCCAACACAGTAAAGTGGCGTCCAGCGGGCTCCTCCTAACCCTTGAGGAGGGTTCGTTTGACGTGGCGCTGATCCAGAAGCCGTGGCTATCATCGGGAGGAAAGTTTTCTGGACTTAGCTCGCGCGGGTTTTGCGTTTACTATGCGCAAACGGAAAGACGGTCGCGAGCTGTAGTAATAATAAGGAAATAGCTGCATTCATATATGCTGGCTAATTACACCACTAAGGATCTCGTAGCGGTGGCCGTTGAGCAAAAGAATAGGCAGGCATTTATCCTGGCGTCCTGCTGCATGGCCCATGCTGCGGAGGTTCCACCGATGGAGTGCAAAAGGCTAGTACAGGAGGAAGAGCGCAAAGGGCGGTTGTTCATAGGCGCAGATGCAATTGCTCACCACAATGCGTGGGGAGGAGCAGATAAGAACGAGAGAGGCGAATCTCTATTTTGATACATCCTGCAAGCCAATTTGCAGATAGCCAACAGGGGAAATGTCCCTACAGATATTGGTCCAACATCCAGCAATGTGCTGGATATCACATTGAGTTCCGAGCGTGATATATCAAGGTACGATTGGATGGTTCTTGATAGACCATCCTTCTCCGACCATGCGTATATCAGCTTCAGAATCTCCCTAAAGAGGGTAGAGAAAGTGAAAAGTTAAAATAATAAGAAATGTATTGACTTTGGTAGTCAGATCAAGATTGTCTTTTTTACAAAAATGCTTTCTCTTTTTATAGCTAATTACTTAACCTACACATTTATAAATATCCTAATACTAACAACTAAAAATAAGTACATTTGTGTTATTGAGCATATATGTAGATTTGTATTAATATGCATATATGTAGTATATGTAGATTTGTATTGCTATGCATATATGTAGTATATGTAGATTTGTATTGCTATGCATATATGTAGATTGGTATTGCTATGCATATATGTATATTTGTATTACTATGCATGCATGTAGATTTGTATTAATATGCATGTATATAGATTTGTATGCAAAGTCAGCAGATCGATATTCATGTGAAATGTGAATATTTGGTTAATTCATATTATTGGTTGTATGTAAATATTTTGGTGACAAACTAACATAAGCATAATTTGTTATGTGTGAACTGACAAGGGATTCATATTCGGCATTCCATTGATGTTAGCTAACCGCTGTGTGAGTTCAAGGTAATTTATGTCTTATGATATTTTAATATGATTATGCTATTAAAATGTATTGGCATAGAAGTTAATGAAGCGTAATGCCGTAAATGTATTGCATATGTGGGCATGACACATAAAGCTACAAAGGGAGGAACCTTTAGAAACCCTAGGTCAACGAACTGGACTAAGTTCCAGAAACCTGCAGAAACAAAAATGGGACAACCCAAAGAGGTTGCCAATGTAGAGGAACTGGAGGATTCGAATGAATTCCTAACAACGGCGCTTATGACTGCGTATAACAAAGCTTGCCCTCTAAGAAGATTCAGAGGAAAAGCACAGCCGCCATGGTGGAGCAATGTGCTGCGTCTTCTAAGAAAACAGGTAAAAGAAATGTGTAAGCTCGCAAAGACCCCGGAAAGCGAAGCGTGTCGGGACGAGTATAGAGGATCTACAAGCATGAAATTACCAGGGCGAAGAGAAACTCATGGAAAAGTTTCTGTACGGACATTGAGTGCTCCAGCGAAACAGCACGGTTGAAAAAGTCCTAACAAAGGGAAACATAGTCCAGGGACTAATAAAGTAAGAGGACGTAGAATGGTTACGTAATAGTGAGGAATCCCTTGAGTGCTTCCGAACACACATTTCCCATCCGGAAACGGTTTAGAAGAGCCAGCAGACATCACTCACACTTCGATCACGGAGCTAGTAGTGCCGGGCTTGGTGACCGATACCAAGATAGAATTGGCAGTGAAAAAGTTTTCTAAGACTAAATCGCCGAGCCCAGACGGTGTATTCCCGGCCATGCTACAAGTTTCAAGTATGGCGGTCGTAGAATGGCTTAAAATAATGGGTGCACAAGGCTGAATCATGTATCGCAGTCTTGGAGAACTGCTCGTGTAGCTTTCCTACCAAAGGCGGGGAAGATCGGTCACGTGTATCCCAAAGGCTACATCATTTCTGCTCAAATTTTTTGAGAGGCTGATAGATGTGTACATAAAGTCCAACGTGGATGAAAAGCTGCTCTCCACAACACAGCATGCGTACACCAAGGGCAAGTCGGTAGACACCGCATTGCATAGGGTGGTAATAAGCTTAGAGAAATCCCTGAAATATAAGGAGTATGCTCTAGGACTCTCCTTGGACATTGCCGAAATTTTCAATAATGTTGCAAAATGGGCGATTTTGGATAGTCTTAATTACATTAAAGTACATCCTGCCTTAATCAGATGGATCGGCTGCATGTTAAATTGCATAAAGATTACATCACAATGGGGATTGTACGAGGCCACGAAATCAGTGGACAAGGGCACGCCGTAGGGAGGGGTGCTATCGCCTCTGCTGTGCACGCTGGTCATCAACCAACTGCTCAGGCGATTGGATGAGGGACCCGTAAAACTTACGGCTTACGCAGATGACGTTGCAATTGTCATAAGTGGTGGAAAGTGCCCTCCAACAATTAGTTCTTTGATTAATCGGTCGGTTCGGGATATTCATACCTAGGAATCTAATGTCGGGTTTAAAGTCACTGCGGAGAAGACGGATATAGTCTTGTTTACAAAGAGGTACAAGGTCCCAATTCGGACCAGGCCTAAGTTAGGACGGGTGACCTTAAAGGAGAAACCTTGCACAAAATACCTAGGAATCATTCTAGACAGTAAGCTGTCATGGAAGCTCAACGTGGAGGAGAGGGTCAAGAAGGCCTCAACGGCACTCTATGCATATAAAAGAATGCTGGGGTGTACGTGTGGCCTATCGCCCTCTCTTTCTCATTGGGTTTTTACAGTCATTGTAAGCCCTATTCTATATTATGGAGTTCTTGTTTGGCGGAAAGCCACACAAAAAACAACATACCTCAAAAAATTAGAGGGGGTATGCAGACTATCGATGCTTAGCATTACGCCAGCCCTGAAAACAACCCCTACGGCTGCACTCTATGCCATTCTGCACATTCCACCTGTAGACCTGGTAGCAAAGAACAAAGCATTAACAACCGCAACCAGGCTCGGTGCTTCGGGGCAGCTTGAGCGCCGACCATATGGCCATAGTAGTATAGCGTCATCAATCACAAGACGAACAGACTACCTGATTCCCTACCTGCGCTTCGAGGGAGATCTTAAGGCCACAATAGAGGTGGACGGTTGGCGCAAGGGTGCGCAAATGGCGGACGAGGCGATACATGTGTACACAGATGGTTCCAAAGTAGTGGAAGGAGTAGGGTCTGCGGTATACTGTGCTGATCCGGAAATAAGCAGATCCTACAGGCTGCCGGATTACTGTACCGTTTTCCAAGTGAAAATATTAGCCGTAACCAAAGCAGTAGAAACCCTGGAAGAAAATAGCTTAAGCTACAACCGTGTTAACTTTTATATTGACAGCCAAGCAGCAATTAAGACAATAATCTCGCATAGCACAGCATCTAAATGCATGTTAGAGTGTAAGCAGTCTTTGGAGAGAATCGGGACAGGGAGAAGCATACATCTATATTGGGTCCCAGGGCATATTAATAGATGGGAATAAAAAAGCGGATGAACTAGTTAAAAAGAGCGCATCCCTTAAAGCTTGCTCCGTAGGCGTCCTAATTAGACTGGGCGAGATTAAGCGAAGGCGAGAGGTGCACATGATCGACCAAGCGGGAAAAGCGTGGGTTCAAGCGCGGGGCTGTAAACTGTTGAACATTATGTGTAGGTCTTACAACCTTAGACTAACAAAGTTGATTCTATTATTAACAAGTAAGGAAGGCTAAGTTCGGGTGTAACCGAACATTACATACTCAGTTGAGAGCTGTGGAGACAAAGTAAGGGAAATCACCATGTTGTAAAAGGAACCTAGGGTAACCCTGGAATATGTTTGTATGAAATGTGTATCACATGGAAGGTATTAAAGAGTATTTTAAGAGGAAGTGGGCCATAGATCTATAGATGTACGCCATTTAGGGATATCGCCAAAAAGGTGGACCAGGCCTGACTCGAGAATTTGTTTGTACGATATGGGTATCAAATGAAATGTGTTAATGATAATTTTAAAAGGGAGTGGGCCTAAGTTCTATAAGTCGACGTCTTTTCGAGATATCGCCATAAAGGTGGCCCAGGGGTGACTTTAGAATTTATTTTTACGATATGGGTATCAAATAAAAGGTATTTATGAGTATTTTAAAAGAGCGTGGGCCTAAGTTCTATAGATGTACGCCTTTTCGAGATATCGCCATAAAGATGGACCAGGGGTGACTCTAGAATTTGTTTTTACGATATGAGTATCAAATGAAAGATGTTAATGAGTATTTTAAGAGGGCGTGGGCCTTAGTTCTATATGTGGACGCCTTTTCGAGATATCGCCATAAACGTGGACCAGGGGTGACTCTATAATGCGTTTGTACAATATGGGTTTCAAATGAAAGGTGCTAATGAGTATTTTAAAAGGGTGTGGGCCTTAGTTCTATAGGTTGACGCCTTTTCGAGATATCGCCATAAAAGTGGACCAGGGGTTAGTCTAGAATTTGTTTGTACGATATGGGTATCAAATGAAAGGTGTTAATGAGTATTTTAAAAGGGCGTGGGTCTTAGTTCTATAGGTGGACGCCTTTTCGAGATATCGATATAAAGGTGGACCAGGGGTGACTCTAGAATTTGTTTATACGATATGGGCATCAAATGAAAGGTGTTAATGAGTATTTTAAAAGGGAGTGGGCTTTAGTTCTATAGGTGGATGCCTTTTCGAGATATCGACATAAAGGTGGACCAGGGGTGACTCTAGAATTTGTGTGTACGATATGGGTATCAAATGAAAGGTGTTAATGGGTATTTTAAAAGGGAGTGGGCCGTAGATCTATAGGTGGATGCCCTTTCGAGATATCGCCATAAAGGTGGGCCAGGGGTGACTCTAGAATTTTTGTGTACGATATGGGTATAAAATGAAAGGTGTTAATGAGTATTTTAAAAGGGTGTGGGCCTTAGTTCTATAGGTGGACGCCTTTTCGAGATATCGATATAAAGGTGGACCAGGGGTGACTCTAGAATTTGTTTATACGATATGGGTATCAAATTAAAGGTGTTAATGAGTATTTTAAAATGGAGTGGGCCTTAGTTCTATAGGTGGATACCTTTTCGAGATATCGACATAAAGGTGGACCAGGGGTGACTCTAGAATTTGTTTATACGATATGGGTATCAAATGAAAGGTGTTAATGAGTATTTTAAAAAGGCGTGGGCCTTAGTTCTATAGGTGGACGCCTTTTCGAGATATCGACATGAAGGTGGACCAGGGGTGACTCTAGAATTTGTTTGTACGATATGAGTATCAAATGAAAGGTGTTAATGAGTATTTTAAAAAGGAGTGGGCCTTAGTTCTATATGTGGATGCCTTTTCGAGATATCGCCATAAACGTGGACCAGGGGTGACTCTAGAATGTGTTTGTACGATATGGGTATCAAATTAAAGGTATTAATGAGGGTTTTAAAAGGGAGTGGCCCTTAGTTGTATATGTGAAGGCGTTTTCGAGATATTTACCAAATGTGGACCAGGGTGATCCAGAACATCATCTGTCGGGTACCGCTAATTTATTTATATATGTAATACCACGTACAGTATTCCTTCCAAGATTCCAAGGGCTTTTGATTTCGCCCTGCACAACTTTTTCATTTTCTTCTACTTAATATGGTAGGTGTCACACCCATTTTACCAAGTTTTTTTCTAAAGATACATTTTGCGTCAATAGACCAATAAAATTACCATGTTTCATTCCTTTTTTTGTATTTGGTATATAATTATGGCATTTTTTTCATTTTTCGTAATTTTCGATATCGAAAAAGTGGGCGTGGTCATAGTCGGATTTCGGCCATTTTTTACACCAATACAAAGTGAGTTCAGATAAGTACGTGAACTGAGTTTAGTAAAGATATATCGATTTTTACTCAAGTTATCGTATTAACGGCCGAGCGGAAGGACAGACGAACGACTGTGTATAAAAACTGGGCGTGGCTTCAACCGATTTCGCTCTTTTTCACAGAAAAAAGTTATCGTCCTCGGAGCTAAGTCTCTACCAAATTTCACAAGGAGTGGTTAATTTTTGTTCGACTTATAGCATTAAAAGCATCCTAGACAAATTAAATGAAAAAGGGCGGAGCCACGCCCATTTTTCAATTTTCTTTTATTTTTCTATTTTGTGGCACCATATCATTACTGGAGTTGAATGTTGGCATAATTTACTTATATGCTGTAAAGATATTAACTTTTCTTTTAAAATTTGAATCAAAAAAAATTTTTTTTAAAAAGTGGGCGTGGTCGTTCTTCGATTTTGCTAATTTTTGCAGACATAGAGTAATAAAGGTAACGTTCCTGCCAAATTTCATCATGATATCTTCAACGACTGCCAAATTACAGCTTGCAAAACTTCTAAATTACCTTCATTTAAAAGTGGGCGGTGCCACGCCCATTGTCCAAAATTTTGCTAGTTTTCTATTCTGCGTCATAAGCTCAACTCACCTACCAAGTTTCATTGCTTAATGCGTATTTGGTAATTAATTATCGCACTTTTTCGATTTTTCGAAATTTTCGATATCGAAAAAATGGGCGTGGTTATTGTCCGATATCGTCCATTTTAAATAGCGATATGAGATGAGTACCCAGGAACCTACATACCAAATTTCATCAAGATACCTCTAATTTTACTCAAGTTATCGTGTTAACGGAGAGACGGACGGACGGACGAACGGACATGGCTCAATCGAATTTTTTTTCGATACTGATGATTTTGATATATGGAAGTCTATATCTATCTCGATTCATTTATACCTGTACAAGCAACCGTTATGCAATCAAAGTTAATATACTCTGTGAGCTCTGCTCAACTGAGTATAAAAAGAGAGGACTGTAGACTCATGATGAGTATTCTGACTGGACACTGCCTTCTGGCGTCACATGCCTTTAAATTAGGCTTTGTCAGTGATAGTAGATGTAGGAAGTGCGGGTTGGAGGAGGAAACAATCGAGCACGCTCTGTGCTCGTGCCCTGCACTTGCCAGGCTAAGACTCCAGCTATTAGGAGTGATACAGCTGTCAGACCTAGAAGCAGCAAGTGACTCAGGTCCTAGGAAGATTCTAGTATTTGCCAAGAGGACGGAGTTATTTTATAACATAGGTCCTGGTTTTTGATAGGATTTTTCAGTTTGGTTGTTAAAACAAACTTCTGGTAACACTACGGACTCAATCAGTCTATGTGATGTCCTAATGGACCGGCCAGTTCAACCTAACCTAACCTGGATCTCTGAGTTTGATGTTAAAGTGATAACCATCTTCTACATAACAAAATATTACGGGATACTGCAACGCATCGTATGATCGATGTGTTTCTGATACTCGTTGAATGACATCATTTCTCCGATGCAAAATAAAGTCCCGGGACTCAAATTTTTCTCCAACAATAACAATTGCAACTTCTTCAATTGTTGGTGCATTGTATCGTCTTTTGTGCTCCCCAGTTGGTCTTTCGTCAGCTCTAATAACAATTTTAAAATCATCCGAAGGCATACTATCAAGTGCAGTTGTGAACAATCGAATCAATTCATTGTGCTGATGAAACATTCCTTGTAATGATTAAATGATGTTCCGTTTTATTACAGTACTGATTGCACTGCACTGATTTGCTTCATCATTCGAATTTCCCATGAAGTAAATTTGAAGAAACTTATGATGTGCATCTGCTGATGGCAATAGAGAGCCAGCAAATTTGATCTTGTATTTTAAATGTTGGCATGTAATTGTCTGCGATTATATTGGTAGCACCGAATGATGTCAATTGAAAACACGTATTGTATTTGCGAATATTGTTCAAAAAATGTTTTGATTCTTGTGTATCACTGGAAAGTAATGTTAATACTGGTTCTGGTGGTGGAAGCAATCCTGGAAATTTAACCTTCCCGCTAGAACAACACATTCCTGGCGATTTATTTTGAAACTCCAATGCATAACAATGCGTAAAGATTTTGTTCATGGTTCCAATACAGGTGGCTGTATGTGATTCGAGATCGAGATCTGCATTGTATTCGAAAGCCAATCGATTGAAAGTCCGGAAAAAACGGACACGATTTATTTGTCGTAGTGTTCGTTCATTCATATTTCCTATTTCTGGATAATTTGCTGTTCGCAAAGCTCTTATTCTTAATCGTCCAGCTTGAATTCGTAACGCATGTTATTCTGGGTTTTCATTTGCACGTGACTGTGCTGTTCGCAATCTGTTCATTTCATTGCGCTGTTCATGTTGTTCCTGACTTTCATTATTTCTCGCAACTCTATTCTTCGTGTATTCCGACCGATGTTTTGTCGCTTCGGCGGCATTTTTTTCAATTTTATATATATGTCTGAATACATTGGTATTCAAAAAATATTGACATATGAACGATTTTCCTCTCTTGAGAATTGTCGTTATCGATTGCTGTCTTTAAAATGATAAGTAACCTCAAAATAGCTTTAGTGTTCGTAGACAATGTGCACTTAAAATCGAAATGTGAAAAATGTGCATTATATATTGAAAAATAATGGAATAGAAACATCTCAACTAATGAAATACTTAGGTAGGTACCATTCTTAAACCGCCAGCAACGAACCCTGTCATCGAGTACCAAGTATCTGGGACAAACAATTGACTGCAAGTTGAATTGGAAAGTATGCATCGAAGAGCGGGTACGGAAGGCCTGCATCGCCTTCTATGCCTGCAAATCAATGTTTGGTAAGAAATGGGGACTCAAGCCAAGCATGGTACTTTAGATGTACGAGGCGGTGGTGCGACCGGTGCTTACCTATGGTTCCATAGTCTGGTGGGAAGATCTAAGTAAGAGCTACAATCTCACCAGCCTGCAAAAAGTCCAGCGCACTGCGTGTGCTGGTGCCATAGGGGCCGGACGCACTTGCCCCACAGCTGCTTTAGACCCCATTTTGCACCTGCTTCCGATCGACTTGCATATATTTTGTACATCGCCGCAAACCGTACTGAGACTCAGGGAGTCTGGGTGTTGGAAGGATACTCAGCAAGTGCATGGTAGTATCCTAAATAAACTTCCGGATGGTACATGTAGTACCGCGACAGATTACTACCCTCGCAAACTGAAGTTTGAGTACGGTTGTAATACCGCCATTCCAAGCAGGAACGAGTGGAAGAGAAACCCGGGCATAAGGGTCGACGACATCCAAAGCTACACTGACGGCTCCAAGATAGAATCGGGAGTGGGGGCAGGAGTTTACTGTAAGTCCCTAGATTTGTCTGCGTCATTCAGACTTTGCACTGCAGCGTGTTTCAAGCAGAAATCCTCACGATTTGGCAAGCCAGCAAATCACTGGAGGCCTTGAATGTAGCTGGTAAAGTTTGCATCCTGTCGGATAGCCAAGCAGCGATAAAAGCGCTTTCCTCGCCACACATTAACTCAAATTAGTGTGGGCTTATAAGCGACTGATATTCCAGTTATCCACTTATCTAGAACTATGCGTTATCTGGGTCCCGGGTCATAGGGGGATAAAGGGTAACGAGAAGGCCGACGAGCTGGCACGCAGGGGCTCATCGGAGATGAGCGAGGAAATCACCGGTTTCGAAGTAGGCATACCCTTAGCAGTAGCCAAGGGGATTATCCATAGCGTCTAGTTGAAGAAAGCACAACAAAGTGGAATAACATTACCACCTGTTCAATATCAAAATCCATTTGGCCAAACTATGGTGGAAGGAGGACGAGTCTTCTGAACAAATCCAGAGCCAACACACGCAAACTGATAGCAGTCTGCACCGGTCATTGGGCAGTAGGCATGCATGCGGAAAAGATGGGCATTCCGTATAACGACTAATGCCGAAGGTGTAAAGATCCAAATGCCAAGGAGACAGTTGAACACTTTATGTGTAAATGTCCGACTCTAGCCAGAGCCCGACTATTGGAACCCCGTTTCCAGAAGACTTCAGAGGTCTATCTGTGACAGCAATCCCGAATTTTCTTAATTTTATCAACAACTCTGGCTGGTTGTAATACATTGACCCTAACATTCCGTAGGTTTTAGATGATTTATATGGAATCACAACGGCTTTAAATAGCTACTTGGGTGACCAGGGTCGCAACCATTTCACCTACCTACCTAATGAAATACTTACAACTTTTTATTTTTTTTAGAATTTCGTGAAAATATTTGTTTCAAATTTCTGATTAGATATGAAATGAATAAATTTTCGTTCCAATAAGAATTTCCAAGCGCATAAACAATGCAATAACATTACGAATTCGGATTGAAACTTTCAAATATTGAAAATATGTACCATGTAGGAAATTGGCATTTACAGCTACTGACACCTACCGGAGGGGTCTCGCACCTGTTCCTAAACCATTCTTAAGACTCGGGGACTATATTCTAAAAACACGTTGTAAGGGTAGGTACCCGGATCCACGTTTTGGCCTATATATCGAGACCCTGTACGTCGATCGCAACCAAACCAATGTGCAAACCACCGCGTGAGGTATGCGCAACTTATGTTAAAGTTTGAACAAATTCGACTAGATAGTTTTTGATTCTATAAGCCTCGCACAAACGGACATTCATTTTTATACCTTTCATGAAAATGAAATGGTATATTAATTTCGTCACGAAACCCAAAATTGTAAGTCCTTAAAGGAAAATAGATAGACCCAACATTAAGTATACCGAAATAATCAGGTTGAAGAGCTGAATTGATTTAGCCATGTCCGTCTGTCTGTTTTTATGCAAACTAGTCCCTCAATTTTTGAGATATCTTGATAAAATTTGGTGAGCAGGTGTATTTGGGTGTCCGATTAGACATTTGTCGGAACCGGCCGGATCGAACCACTATAGCATATATCCTCAATACAACCGATTTTTCAGAAAAAGAGGATTTTTGTCATATCTTACTCAATTTAACAGATTGAAGCTTCAAACTTCACCATATAATTTCGTATATTGCACATATTGCTGCCTGAAAAAATTGATGACATCGGTCGTTCAGAAAAGAAACTTTTCGTAATTACTGCCCTATTTTAAGAGCTAGAGGCTTCAAATTTCAACGAATGATTACGAATATAGCATATATTGTTGTCTGAAAAAATCATAAAGATCGGTGGTATATATATTATATATATGGTGGTATATATAGTATTGTAACGAATTTACTTGAAAATCCTCTTATTTGCAATCCTCCGCTAAGTTCGTATCGCTAAACTGTTGAATAAATAACTCCAATATGTAATAATACAAAATGGCCTTTATTCAAGTACTTCACAATAACACTTATACTTTGCAACGAACAGCTTACTTAATAACCAAACTGATTGACAGCTCAAATGAAACTCTACTATTCAAAATAATACTGCTATAGCTCGCTAGATATCGCTTAATCCAAATCTCAAATCAAACTGAATTACTTCTTACTTGCTTGCCCCGCTTTTATAGTTTACGCTGCATACTTCTAGGCTCTTCGATTTCCAGAACTTACTAGTTGTTTCGGTTACAAAATCGCCAGCCACAACTACGTGCACAAATTATTGCTCTCTCTTGTGACAACTCAGATAAGATATATGCATGTGTTTGTGCATTGCCGCTCCGCTGCTCGTATACGTACATATGTGTAGACGCAATTATTTATTCGTTTATGTAGATACATAAAGATTGAATTATTGATGTGAATGTTTGTAGTTTACAGTCTCCCGCGCGCACATAAGCATATAAGTAAATGCATCTGTGTGTGACATTTCTCTGGGCTGCCTTATATATGTGTATACTTGATTTAATTATTAACGTAAATACTGTTTGGCATGGCCTTAGCATCGCCTTAGTGATCGTCCCGATCAGACAAATCTCTCGATCTAAACGTTGCTAGCCTTTCCAAATGGACCACCTTCATTTTGGTTCGTGGTTTACCGATGGTTTGTATGCGGTACACTACATCGTTGATCCGTTTTACAACTTTGTATGGGCCTTCCCAATTACACTGCAATTTCGGGGACAAACCTTTTTTACGTTGTGGGTTGTATAACAGCACCAAATCTCCTTCCTGAAAACCTTCTGAAGTAATTGCTTTATCATATCTGGCTTTCATCTTGTCACTCATAATCTTTGTTCGTTGCCTTATCAGATCATGTATTTCTCTTAGCTCTTCTTCCAAATCACTAGTGGATTTCCTGACATTTCTCTCCGCATTGGCATCTATCCCAAACTTCAAATCAGCTGGCAGTCTAAGGTCATTGCCAAAAATTACTTTTGCAGGGGTTTGGCCCGTTGTCTCATGCACTGCTGATCGGTAAGCCATCAAGAATAATGGTATGCGGGTATCCCATTCTTTATGGTACTTGTCCACTACTTTCCTTAAGTACTCCTCCAATTTTCTATTGAATCGTTCTACCATACCATCGGATTGAGGATGCAATGCAGTTGTCCGTGTTTTTCGCATGCCCAATGACTTACACATTTCCTGGAATACAGCTGATTCGAAATCCCTGCCTTGGTCAGAATGTAACTCCATTGGTACACCATACCTTGCAACCCAATTGTTTATAAACACTTCTGCTACCATTTCCGCTTCTTGATTTGGGATTGGATATACCTCTGGCCATTTGCTGAAATAATCCATAATTACCAGTACATATTTGTTTCCGCCGTTGCTAGTAGGAAATGGACCGGCGACATCCATAGCGATCCTTTCAAATGGCGCACCTGAGTTATATTGCTTCATCTGGCCATGACTTCGTGTTCTTGCCGCTTTCGCTCTGCTGCAAACCTCGCAGTTCGCAATCCACTCAGTGACCGACTGACGGCAACCAACCCAATAGAATCTCTGTTTAATCTTCTCGAGCGTCTTCGTGATCCCAAGATGACCTCCGCTTGGACCATTATGCAGCTCGCTGAGCACATCAGGAATCCTCTTTCTGGGAACAACAATCAGTTTATTATTGTATTTACCATCCTCACTCTCCCATACTCGATGAAGGCAACCGGATATCAATTCTAAACTGTTCCACTGTGCCCAATATGACTTCGCAATGAGACTCTTGGCCAATCCTTTACAGCCTCTATCTTTTCGTTCGCAGTGCAGATGCCCTCTGTCGTTACCTTGTGACCCAAATAATTTACTTCCTTTTTAAACAGGGCACACTTTTTGGGACTTAACTTCAGACCAGCGCCAGCTATTCTTTGGAAAACTTCCTCCAAGTTCTTAAGATGTTCATCGAAATTCTTGCCCAATACGATGATGTCGTCCAGGTACACCAAGCATGTTTTCCAATGTGGTCCTTTTAATACCTGATCCATGAGTCTCTCGAAAGTAGCTGGTGCATTACATAGTCCAAAGGGCATTACTGTAAATTGCCAAAGACCATCTCCGACGCTGAAGGCTGTTTTCTCTTTGTCTTCCTCCTTTACCTCCACTTGCCAGTAGCCGCTTTTCAAGTCCAGTGTGGAAAACCATTTCATACCAGAGAGCGAGTCCAGAGTGTCGTCAATTCTTGGCAATGGGTAGCTATCCTTTTTCGTAACGTCATTCAACTTCCGGTAGTCCACGCAAAACCTCATTTTTCCATCCTTCTTCTTTACAAATACTACCGGTGAGCTCCAGGGACTAGCTGATGGTTCGATGACGCCGCTGTCGCTCATTTCTTGTATAATTTGACTCACAACTTCCCGCTTCGCCAGTGGAACAGTACGTGGAGCTTGACGGATCGGCCTCGCATCTCCAGTGTCAATTTGATGTTTCACAACGTTGGTGCGGCCTGGTTTAGAACCATCCTGGTCAAATATGTTCGCGTACTTTAGGAGCAGTTGCTTTGCCTTACTCTGATATGCTTCCCCTAGCCCCTGCGCCCATGCCGTGATGTCATTTGAAAGATTAGTATTACTAGCTGAAACGTGTTCCTGGAGCTGTTCACAGTTAATAACTACTTCAGCCTCTTGGCATCTTCCCAAAATAGCTCCTTTAGTCAGTTTGAGTGGTTAATTGAACTCATTGAGTACTCCTACCGGAATACGCCCATCTTGTTTGTCATAGCCAGGGTTTTTCCTACAAGTATGTTCAGTGCTGATTTGTTTGCTGCTTCGACAACCCACAATTTGTTTGTCCCACAATCTCCATCAAACTTTGCCCAGATGGCTGCTTCGGATTTTGGTGGTATTCGCTGACTCTCTTCCACCAGGACTCGTTTACTGCTGTAGCCTCTCTCGTAGCCGAAATTAAGTGGTACATCCATGTTCTTATATCGCATCGTCTTGCTTTGCATGTCGATTTTGATGCCCTGGTCGATTAAGAAGTCCACTCCAATTATGATTTCATCAACAATCTATGCCACTATAAAATTGTGTACTACCGTGACGTTCCCAATTGCGACTTCACATGATACTTCTCCTATAACCGTGCTGTCTTCTCCAGTGGCTGTACGCAATCTTGCTCCATGCAATGGTGTTATCTTCTTGTTGACTAAATCCGCTCGAATGATGGAATGAGATGCACCCGTATCTACAGTCAGTAAACGTTCCTTTCCATCCACATGTCCTCCGACAGTAAGATTGTTTGACCTTCTTCCAATTTGTGAGATAGAGATTATGGGGCATTCAATTGAGGGAGCCAGCTGTCGCCCCTTGCGGCTGACTCGCTTTAGTTTAACGATTGAGTGGACTTGGAGATTTGCTCATCTCCTTCAGCTCTGCGTTTACGGCCACCCACATTGTTGGAGTTATTGGGACCGGTGCTGCAATGTCGTGCAATATGACCTGGGTTGCCGCACTTGAAACATTTAATAACTCCGGCATTTTTCTGTTGTGATCCCTTCAGTGCTTCCAAAATTGTGTCTACCCATTCTGGCCTTTCTACTTCTACACGATGAGCCTTATATGCTGGTTTACTCAATAGGGCGGCAGTTTCCTGAGTCAATGCATGTGATACCGTTTCAGCAAATATCAGTTTTGGGTTCGCGTATGTAGCTCGCTTCGTTTCCACGTCTCGTATGCCATTTATAAAACTCTGGATTTTTACCCTCTCGGTGTATTCCACGGGTGCGTCCGCATTTGCGAGATGAGCCAACCTTTCAACATCTGAAGCAAACTCCTGCAATGTCTCATTTGCTTTTGGTAGCGGTTTTGCAACTAAATTTGGAATATCTGTTTTCTATGCTCGCTTCCATAACGTCGTTCTACAGCAGCCATCAATGCTTCATAGTTGTTCCGCTCTCCTTCGGGAATCGTCTGTAGGATTTCGGCTGCTGGCCCTTTCAATGCCACGAACAGAGCTGCAACTTTATCTTCCACATTCCAGTTGTTCACTGCTGCGGTCTTCTCAAACTGTAGCTTAAAGACCTGGAAAGGAACAGAACCGTCAAAGGATGGTGTTTTTACCTTTGGATTACTCGCTGAAACTGCTGGACGATTTAGTTGTAACTGCTCGATACGTCATCTCAAAGCATCCACCTCGGCCTCGCTTTTATCCTGTCGACCACTGAAGCCTTCATGAAACTGGGTTAGTTTTTCTTCCATATGCGCTTCCAGTTTAGATGATATACGGGCTTCCTGCTCTTCTAGTTGTGTGGAGATCTGAGATGATATCTGTGCTGAAATTTGTGCTGACATTTCCGAAATACGCGTTTCTTGTGCTTCAATCTTTGATGTTATACGTGTCTCTTGGGATTCCATCTGTGATGACATATACGTTTTCTGTTCTTCTAGTTGAGATGACATATACGTTTTCTGTTCTTCTAGTTGAGATGACATATACGTTTTCTGTTCTTCTAGTTGAGATGACATATACGTTTTATGTTCTTCCATCTTGGATGTTAAACGTGTCTCCTGCGATTCCAGCTGAGATGCCACTGTCGATGTTTGAGCAGTTATTGCAGCCAATATCATGTTCAAGTCTGTGCTCGTAACTGTTTGCGATGTTTCGTTTTTCTCTTCAATTTTTGTTGTTGTTTCGTCCCCATCAGGATAAAAGACAAACTCGTCCACATCAATTCCTTGCGACTCCATTACCTCTCGTAGCCGTGCTTGAAGTTCGATCTTATTGCCAGTTGTATTTAATCCACGGTTTTCCAACTCCTTTTTCAGTTGCTGGATCTTCAATTCACTGAACTTTGCCATGTCCAAATTGTATTCCCAATCTTCGGAATTTATGCAACAATTCCTCTTCTGACACCAATTATTACGAATTTACTGCAAATCCTCTTATTTGCAATCCTCTGCTAAGTTCGGATCACTAAACTGTTGAATAAATAACTCCAATATTGAATGATGGAAAAATGGCCTTTATTAAGTACTTCACAATAACACTTATACTTTGCTACTCGCTGGCTTAATAACCAAACTGATTGATAACTCAACTGAAACTCTACTATTGGCCGCCAGATCGCGTGCTTAATCAAACTGATTGATATCTCAACTCAAAGTGAATTACTTCTTACTCGCCTGCCCCGCTTTTATAGTTTACGCTGCATACTTCTATGCTCTTCGATTTCCAGAAGTTACTAGTTAGTTCGGCTACAAAATCGCCAGCCACAACTACGTGCTCTCTCTTGTGACAACTCAGATTTGTTTGTGCATTGCCGCTCCGATGGTCGTATACGTACATATGTGTAGACGCAATTATTTATTCGTTTATGTACATACATAATGATTGAATTATTGATGTGAATGTTTGTAGTTTACAGTCTCTCGCATACATAGGCGTATAAGTAAATGCATCTGTGTGTGACATCTTTCGGCTGCCTTATATATGTGTATACATGATTTGATTACTGACGTAAATACTGCTTATCGTGGCCTTGACATCGCCTTAGTGATGGTATAACTTAGTGATGTTAATATCCGTGACAATATATATTTTTTTTTGCGATTTCGGCCCCATTTTAACAGCTATAAGCTTCAAATTTCACCATATGCTTACGTGTATAGCATTTATTGATGTCTGAAAAAATCATTGAGATCGGTGGTATTCATAGTATATATCTCATACAACCGATTGTTCAGATAAGAAACTTTGCGCAATTTCTGCCCCGTTTTAACAGCTAGAAGCTTCAAATTTCACCAAATGCTTACGCATATAGCATATATTGTTGTCTGAAAAAATCATAGAGATCGGTGGTATATATATTATATACTTCATATAAACTCTCATTTTTGGCCCTTTTTTACGGCTAGAAGCTTCAAAATTCATCAAATTTAATCAAATAGTTACGTTTAGGACATATATTTTTGAAATATGTGACTCGTTGTCATAGTTTTTACATGCAGACCACAAAAAATGTGAAGCTTTGCATCCTCACACAAAGTACCTACCTATTTTTTATTTTATATTTGTCTTAAAAATTGTTTAGATATGTTCAAATTTCACCAAATGTTTACGTGTATAGCATATACTGTTGTCTGAAAAAATCATAGAGACCGGTGGTATATATAGTATATATCTCATACAACCGATTGTTGAGATAAGAAACTTGCGAAATTTCTTCCCCATTTTAACAGCTAGAAGCTTCAAATTTCACCAAATGCTTACGTGTATAGCATATATTATTGTCTGAAAAAATCATTAAGATCGGTGGTATATATAGCATATATCTCATACAACCGATTGTTCAGATAAGAAACTTTGCGCAATTTCTGCCCCATTTTAGCAGCTAGAAGCTTCAAATTTCACCAAATGCTTACGCATATATTGATGTCTGAAAAAATTATTAAGATCAGTGGTATACATAGTATATATCTCATACAACCGATTGTTCAGATAAGAAACTTTGCGCAATTTCTGCCCCGTGTTAACAGCTAGAAGCTTCAAATTTCACCAAATGCTTACGCATATAGCATATATTGTTGTCTGAAAAAATCGTAGAAATCGGTTGAATATATATTATATACCCCATATAAACTGTATTTTTTGCCCCTTTTTTACGGCTAGAAGCTTCAAAATTCATCAAATTTCAACAAATAGTTACGTTTACGTCATATATTGTTGAAATACGTGATTCGTAGTCATAGTGTATACACGCAGACCACAAAAAACCTGAAACTTTGCATCCTCACACAAAGTACCTAACTATTTTGACACCTTTCATGAAAATGAACAGGGTATATTAATTTCGTCACGAAACCCAAAATTGTAAGTCCTTAAAGGAAAATAGATAGACCCAACATTAAGTATACCGAAATATTCAGGTTGAAGAGCTGAGTTGATTTAGCCATGCCCGTCTGTCCGTCTGTTTGTTTGTATGTATGTTGTATGTTGATAAAATTTGGTGAGCGGGTGTATTTGGTTGTCCGATTAGACATTTGTCGAAACCGGTCGGATCGGACCACTATGGCATATATCCTCCATACAATCTATTTTTCAGAAAAAGAGGATTTTTGTCATATCTTACTCAATTTAACAGATTGAAGCTTCAACCTTCACCATATAATTTGGTATATTGCACATATTGTTGCTTGAAAAAATTGATGAGATCGGTCGTATATATAGTATATATCCCCCACAACCGATTGTTCAGATAAGAAACTTTTCGTAATTACTGCCCTATTTTAAGAGCTAGAGGCTTCAAATTTCAACGAATGTTTACGTATATAGTATATATTGTTGTGTCAAAAAATCATAGAGATCAGTGATATATATAATATATATATGATGGTATATATAGTATATATATAGTATATATATATTTTTTTCGATTTCGGCCCCATTTTAACAGCTAGAAGCTTCAAATTTCACCAAATGCGTACGTATATGGCATATATTGTTGTCTGAAAAATTCATAGAGATCGGTTGTATATATAGTATATATCTCATTCAACCGATTGTTCAGATAAGAAACTTTTCGTAATTTCTACCCCATTTTAACAGCTTTAAGCTTCAAATTTCACCGATTGCTTACGTATATAGTATATATTGTTGTGTCAAAAAATCATAGAGATCGGTGATATATATAATATATATATGATGGTATATATAGTATATATATATATTTTTTCGATTTCGGCCCCATTTTAACAGCTAGAAGCTTCAAATTTCACCAAATGCTTACGTGCAGCGCATATATTGATGTCTGAAAAAATCATTGAGTTCGGTGGTATACATAGTATATATCTCATACAACCGATTGTTCAGATAAGAAACTTTGCGCAATTTCTGCCCCGTTTTAACAGCTAGAAGCTTCAAATTTCACCAAATACTTACGCATATAGCATATATTGTTGTCTGCAAAAATCATAGAGATCGGTGGTATATATATTATATACTTCATATAAACTGTGATTTTTGGCCCTTTTTTACGGCTACAAACTTCAAAATTCATCAAATAGTTACGTTTAGGTCATGTATTTTTGAAATACGTGATTCGTAGTCATAGTTTTTACATGCAGACCACAAAAAACGTGAAGCTTTGCATTTTCGCACAAAGTACCTACCTATTTTTATACGTTTCATGAAAATGAAATGATATACTAATTTCGTCACGAAACCCAAAATTGTAAGTCCTTAAAGGAAAATAGATAAACCCAACATTAAGTATAGCGAAATAATCAGGTTGAAGAGCTGAGTTGATTTAGCCATGCCCGTCTGTCCGTCTGTCTGTTTGTATGTAAACTAGTCCCTCAATTTTTGAGATATCTTGATAAAATTTGGTAAGCGGGTGTATTTGGGTGTCCGATTAGACATTTGTCGGAACCGGCCGGATCGGACCACTATAGCATATATCCTCCATACAACCGATTTTTCAGAAAAAGAGGATTTTTGTCATATCTTACTCAATTTAACAGAATGAAGCTTCAAACTTCACCATATAATTTCGTATATTGCACATATTGTTGCCTGAAAAAATTGATGAGATCGGTCGAATATATAGTATATATCCCCCACAACCGATTGTTCAGATAAGAAACTTTTCGTAATTACTGCCCTATTTTAAGAGCTAGAGGTTTCAAATTTCAACGAATGCTTATGTATATAGCATATATTGTTGTCTGAAAAAATCATAAAGATAGGTGGTATATATAGTATATATATGGTGGTATATATAGTATATATATATAGTATATATATATATATATATATATAGATATATATATTTTCGCAATTTTAGTCCATTTTAACAGCTAGAAGCTTCAAATTTCACCGAATGCGTACGTATATGGCATATATTGTTGTCTGAAAAAATCATAGAGATCGGTTGCATATATAGTATATATCTCATTCAACCGGTTGTTCAGATAAGAAACTTTTCGCAATTTCTACCCCATTTTAACAGCTTTAAGCTTCAAATTTCACCGATTGCTTACGTATATAGTATATATTGTTGTGTCCAAAAATCATAGAGATCGGTGATATATATAATATATATGATGGTATATATAGTATATATATAGTATATATATATATATATTTTTTCGATTTCGGCCCCATTTTAACAGCTAGAAGCTTCAAATTTCACCAAATTCTTACGTGCAGCGCATATATTGAAGTCTGAAAAAATCATAGAGATCGGTTGCATATATAGTATATATCTCATTCAACCGAGTGTTCAGATAAGAAACTTTTCGCAATTTCTATTCCATTTTAACAGCTATAAGCTTCAAATTTCACCGATTGCTTACGTATATAGTATATATTGTTGTGTCAAAAAATTATAGAGATCGGTGATATATATAATATATATATGATGGTATATATAGTATATATATATTTTTTTTTGCGATTTCGGCCCCATTTTAACAGCTAGAAGCTTCAAATTTCACCAAATACTTACGCATATAGAATATATTGTTGTCTGAAAAAATCATAAAGGTCGGTGGTATATATAGTATATATATGGTGGTATATATAGTATATATATAGTATATATATATACTTTCGAAATTTTAGCCCCATTTTAACAACTAGAAGCTTCAAATTTCACCGAATGCTTACGTATATGGCATATATTGTTGTCTGAAAAAATCATAGAGATCGGTTTTATATATAGTATATGTATATCTCATTCAACCGATTGTTCAGATAAGAAACTTTTCGCAATTTCTACCCCATTTTAACAGCTATAAGCTTCAAATTTCACCGATTGCTTACGTATATAGTATGTATTGTTGTGTCAAAAAATCATAGAGATCGGTGATATATATAATATATATATGATGGTATATATAGTATATATATATTTTTTTTGCGATTTCGGCCCCATTTTAACAACTAGAAGCTTCAAATTTCACCATATGCTTACGTGTATAGCATATACTGATGTCTGAAAAAATCATTGAGATCGGTGGTATACATAGTATATATCTCATACAACCGATTGTTTAGATAAGAAACTTTGCGCAATTTCTGCCCCGTTTTAACAGCTAGAAGCTTCAAATTCAAATCGGTGGTATATATATTATATACTTCATATAAACTGTCATTTTTGGTCCTTTTTTACGGCTAGAAGCTTTAAAATTCATCAAATTTCCTCAAATAGTTACGTTTACGTCATTTATTGTTGAAATACGTGATTCGTAGTCATAGTTTTTACACGCAGACCACAAAAAACCTAAAACTTTGCATCCTCACACAAAGTACCTACTTATTTTTATAACTTTCATGAAAATTAAATGGTATATTAATTTCGTCACGAAACCCAAAATTGTAATTCCTTAAAGGAAAATAGATAGACCCAACATTAAGTATACCGAAATAATCAGGTTGAAGAGCTGAGTTGATTTAGCCATGTCCGTCTGTCCGCCTGTCTGTTTGTATGCAAACTAGTCCCTTAATTTTTGAGATATCTTGATAAAATTTGGTGAGCGGATGTATTTGGGTGTCCGATTAGACATTTGTCGGAACCGGCAGGATCGGACCACTATAGCATATATCCTCCATACATCAGATTTTTCAGAAAAAGAGGATTTTTGTCATATCTTACTCAATTTAACAGATTGAAGCTTCAAACTTCACCATATAATTTCGTATATTGCACATATTGTTGCCTGAAAAAATTGAAGAGATCGGTCGTATATATAGTATATATCCCCCCCAAAAGATTGTTCAGATAAGAAACTTTTCGCAATTACTGCCCTATTTTAAGAGCTAGAGGCTTCAATTTCAATGAATGCTTACGTATATAGCATATATTGTTGTCTGAAAAAATCATAAAGATCGGTAGTATATATAGCATATATATGGTGGTATATATAGTATATATATTTATATTTTTGCAATTTTAGCCCCATTTAACAGCTAGAAGCTTCAAATTTCACCGAATGCTTACGTATATGGCATATATTGTTGTCTGAAAAAATTATAGAGATCGGTTGTATTTATAGTATATATCTCATTCAACCGATTGTTCAGATAAGAAACTTTTCGCAATTTCTACCCCATTTGAACAGCTATAAGCTTCAAATTTCACCGATTGCTTACGTATATAGTATATATTGTTGTATCAAAAAATCATAGAGATCGGTGATATATATAATATATATATGATGGTATATATAGTATATATATTTTTTTTTGCTATTTTGGACCCATTTTAACAGCTAGAAGCTTCAAATTTCACCAAATGCTTACGCGTATAGCATATATTGATGTCTGAAAAAATCATAGAGATCGGTGGTATATATATTATATACTTCATATAAACTGTCATTTTTGGCTCTTTTTTACGGCTAGAAGCTTTAAAATTCATCAAATTTCATCAAATAGTTACGTTTACGTCATTTATTGTTGAAATACGTGATTCGTAGTCATAGTTTTTACACGCAGACCACAAAAAACCTAAAACTTTGCATCCTCACACAAAGTACCTACTTATTTTTATAACTTTCATGAAAATTAAATGGTATTGTAACGAATTTGCTGCAAATCTTCTTATTTGCCTTTTGCTAGGTTCGTATCGCTAAACTGTTGAATAAATAACTCCAATATTGGATAATGGAAAAAAAATGGCCTTTATTAAAATACTTCACAATAACACTCAAACTGTGCAACGAATATCTTAATAACCAAACTGATATCTTAAAGGAAACTGACTTTCAAAATAATAGTGCTATTGCTCGCTAGATATCGTCTTACTCGTAACTGCTTGACAATTCAAATCAAACTGAATTACTTCTTACTCGCCTGCATCGCTTTTATAGTTTACGCTGCATACTTCTAGGCTCTTCGATTTCCAGAAGTTACTAGTTGTTTCGGCTACAAAATCGCCAGCCACAACTACGTGCACAAATTATTGCTCTGCCTTGTGACAACTCAGATAAGGTATATGCATGTGTTTGTAGTTTACAGTCTCCCGCACACACATAAGCGTATAAGTAAATTCATCGGTGTGTGACATCTCGTCTCTCGCTGCCTTGTATGTAAATGTTGCTCGTCGGAATGTGTATATATGTGTAGACGCAATTATTGATTCGTTTATGTAGATACATAATGATTGAATTATTGATGTGCATTCACGTCACTGCTTAGATCGGCTTAGAGCTGGCAGCACTCCTTAGTTTTGCTAATATTCGTAACACTGCCCTCCACCTAAGTCTGATCGTCCCGATCAGACAAATCTCTCGATCTAAACGCTGCTAATCTCTCCAAATGAACCACTTTCATTTTGGTTCGTGGTTTGGTAGTGGTTTGTATGCGGTACACTACATCGTTGATCCGTTTTACAACTTTGTATGGGCCTTCCCAGTTACACTGCAATTTCGGGGACAAACCTTTTTTTCGTTGTGGGTTGTTTAGCAGCACCAAATCTCCTTCCTGAAACCCTTCCTAATTAATTGCTTTCATCTTGTCACTCATAATCTTTGCTCGTTGCCTTACCAGATCGTGTATCTCTCTCAGCTCTTCTTCTAAGACATCAGTGGATTTCTTGACATTCCTCTCCGCATCGGCATCTATCCCATACTTCAAATCAGCTGGCAGTCGAAGGTCATTGCCAAAAATTACCTTTGCAGGAGTTTGGCCCGTTGTGTCATGTACTGCCGATCGGTAGGCCATCAAGAATAATGATATGTGTGTATCCCAGTCCTTATGGTACTTGTCGACTACTTTCCTTAAATGCTCCTCCAATGTTCTATTGAAACGTTCCACCATACCATCGGACTGAGGATGCAATGCAGTTGTCCGTGTTTTTCGAATGCCCAACTTCTTGCACAGTTCTTGGAACACAGCTGATTCAAAATTCCTGCCTTGGTCAGAATGTAACTCCATTGGTACACCATACCTTGCAACCCATTCGTTTTTAACCACTTCTGCTACTGTTTCTGCTTCCTGGTTTGAGATTGGGTATACCTCTGGCCATTTACTGAAATAATCCATAACCACCAGTACGTATTTGTTTCCGCGGTTGCTAGTAGGAAATGGACCTGCGACATCCATGGCGATCCTTTCAAATGGTGCACCTGAAATATACTGCTTCATCTGGCCACGACTTCGGGTTTTGGGCCCTTTCGCTCTGTTGCATACCTCGCAATTGGCAATCCACTCGGTGACCGACTGACGGCAACCAACCCAATAGAATCTCTGCTTAATTTTCCCGAGTGTCTTCGTGATTCCAAGATGGCCTCCACTTGGACCATTGTGCAACTCGCTGAGCACGTAAGGAATCCTCTTTCTGGGAACAACTATCAGTTTCTTCTTGCATTGACCATCCTCACTCTCCCATACTCGATGCAAGCAACCGGATATCAATCCCAAACTGTTCCACTGTGCCCAATATGACTTCGCAATGGGACTCTCTGCTGACATATCCTCTCTGCTTGGTCTTTCGTTTCGTTCGAGCCCTTGCATAACATGTGACAGATCTGTATCTTCTAGCTGACACTTTCTTAGTTGTTCCTTGTCCCATTCATCCGTACACGTTATAGTCATTAGCCGGACATCTATAATGTCTTCTCTAGCCTCGGCCTTTGAACAGTGCTTGCATTCTAAACTACATGGTCTTCGTGACATTGCAGCAGCATTTCCATGGGTACTACCTTTTCGATGCTCAATGGAAAAGTCATAGCTTTGTAGTCGCTCGATCCACCGTGCCAATTGTCCTTCCGGATTACGGAACTGCAGAAGCCATTTCAACGCTGCGTGATCTGTCCTCACACGGAATCGCTGGCCGTAGAGGTATTTGTGAAAATGTTTAATGCACTCTACCAATGCCAACAGCTCTCTCCGCGTAACACAGTAGTTCCTCTCTGGTTTTCCAATCGAACGGCTGTAATATGCAACTACCTTCTCCTGTCCATCGACCAGTTGTGATACAACGCCTCCTATAGCATATCCACTTGCATCTGTATCAAGAATAAATGTTGCTCCTGGAATCGGATATGCTAACATTGGGGCAGTGCACAAACGCTCCTTCAATGTTTGGAAAGCCACTTCTTGCTCCTTCTTCCATTCAAAAGCTTTGTTTTTTCTTGTTAGCTCGTGGAGACTATGGGCTACGCTGGCAAAATTTGGTACAAATCGGCGGTAATATGTGCACAGCCCAAGAAAACTTCTCAATTCATGTAGGTTCTGTGGTCTTGGCCAATCCTGTACAGCATCTATTTTTTCGTTCGCAGTGCAGATGCCCTCTGTCGTTACCTTGTGACCCAAATAATTGACTTCCTTTTTAAACAGCGCACACTTTTTGGGACTCAACTTCAGACCAGCGCCAGCTATTCTCTGGAAAACTTCCTCTAAGTTCTTAAGATGTTCATCAAAGTTCTTGCCCAATACGATGATGTCGTCAAGGTACACCAAGCATGTTTTCCAATGTAGTCCTTTCAGTACCTGGTCCATGAGTCTCTCAAAAGTAGCTGGTGCATTACAAAGTCCAAAAGGCATCACTGTAAATTGCCAAAGACCATCACCGACACTGAAGGCTGTTTTCTCTTTATCTTCCTCCTTCACCTCCACTTGCCAGTAGCCGCTTTTCAAGTCCAGCGTGGAAAACCTTTTCGTACCAGATAGCGAGTCCAGAGTTTCATCAATTCTTGGCAATGGGTAGCTATCCTTTTTCGTTACGTCATTCAACTTCCGGTAGTCCACGCAAAACCTCATTTGCCCATCCTTCTTTTTTACAAGTACTACCGGTGAGCTCCATGGACTAGCTGATGGTTCGATGACGCCGCTGTCGCTCATTTCTTGAATGATTTGACTCACAACTTCCCGCTTCGCCAGTGGAACACTACGTGGAGCTTGACGGATCGGCCTCGCATCTCCAGTGTCAATTTGATGCTTCACAACGTTGGTGCGGCCTGGTTTAGAATCATCCTGGTCAAATATGTTCGCGTACTTTAGGAGCAGTTGTTTTGCCTTACTCTTAAATGCTTCCTCTAGCCCCTGTGTCCATGCCGTGATGTCATTTGAAAGATCAGTATTACTAGCTGAAACGTGTTCCTGGAGCTGTTCACAGTTAATAACTACTTCAGCCTCTTGGCATCTTCCCAAAATAGCTCCTTTAGTCAGTTTGAGTGGTGACTTGAACTCATTGAGTACTCTTACCGGAATACGTCCATCTTGTTTTGTCATAGCCAGGGTTTTTCCTACAAGTATGTTTAGTGCTGATTTGTTTGCTGCTTCGACAACCCACAATTTGTTTGTCCCACAATCTGCATCAACCTTTGCCCAGATGACTGCTTCGGATTTTGGTGGTATTCGCTGACTCTCTTCCACCAGCACTCGTCTACTGCTGTAGCCTCTCTCGTAGCCGAAATTAAGTGGCACATCCATGTTCTTATATCGCATCATCTTGCTTTGCATATCGATCTTGATGCCTTGGTTGATTAAGAAGTCCACTCCAATTATGATTTCATCAACAATACCTGCCACTATAAAATTGTGAAGTACCGAGACGTTCCCAATTGCTACTTCACATTCTACTTCTCCAATTACCTGGGTGTCCTCTCCCGTGGCTGTACGTAATCTTGCTCCAAGCAATGGTCTTATCTTCTTGTTGACTAAATCTGATCGAATGATGGAATGGGATGCACCCGTATCTACAGTCAGTAAACGTTCCTTTCCATCCACATGTCCTCCGACAGTAAGATTGCTTGACCTTCTTCCAATTTGCGAGATAGAGATTATGGGGCATTCAATTGAGGGAGCCAGCTGTCGCCCCTTGCGGCTGACTCGCTTTAGTTTAACGATTGAGTGGATTTGGAGATTTGCTCGTCTCCTTCAGCTCTGCGTTTACGGCCACCCACATTGTTGGAACTATTGGAATTGCTACTGCAATGACGTGCAATGTGACCTGGGTTACCGCACTTGAAACATTTCATAACTCCGGCATTTTTCTGTTGTGATCCCTTCAGAGCTTCCAAAATTGTATCTACCCACTCTGGCCTTTCTACTTCCACACGATGAGCTTTGTATGCTGGTTTACTCAATAATGACGCCGTTTCCTGAGTCAATGCATGGGATACCGTTTCAGAAAATGTTTGCTTTGGGTTCGCGTATGTGGCTCGCTTCGTTTCGACGTCCCTTATGCCATTTATAAAGCTCTGAATCTTCACTCTTTCCGTGTATTCCACGGGTGCATCCGCATTTGCAAGATGAGCCAATTTTTCAATGTCCGAAGCAAACTCCTGCAAAGTCTCGTTAGCTTTTTGGTAACGGTTTTGCAATTCTATTTGAAATATCTGTTTCCTGTGTTCGCTTCCGTATCGCCGTTCTACAGCAGCCATCAATGCGTCATAACTGTTCCGTTCGTACTCTGGAATAGTCTGTAAGATTTCGGCAGCAGGACCTTTCAGTGCCACGAACAGAGCTGCAACTTTATCTTCAGCATTCCATTGGTTCACTGCTGCGGTCTTCTCAAACTGTAGCTTAAAGACCTGAAAAGGAACAGAACCGTCAAAGGATGGTGTCTTTACCTTTGGATTACTCGCTGAAGCAGCCGGCCGATTAAGTTGCAATTCCTGTATACGACCTCTCAACGCATCCACCTCTGCCTCGAATTTTTCTTCAAACTGCGTTATTTTCTCGTCCATACGCGCTTCGAGTTTTGATGATATACGCGCCTCTTGTTCTTTCAGTTGTGTTTCCATCTTTGATGTAATCTGTGTCGACATTTCTGAAATACGTGTCTCATGTGATTCCAGCTGGGATGCCATATATGTCTTCTGCTCTTCCAATTGTGATGTTATACGAGTTTCCTGCGATTCCAGTTGGGATATCATATACGTCTTCTGTTCTTCCATCTTCGATGTTATTCGTGTCTCTTGCGCTTCCAGTTGGGATGCCAATTGCGACGACATTGATGCTACTGTCGATGTTTGTGCAGATATTGCAGCCAATATCATGTTCAAGTCTGTGCTCGTAACTGTCTGCGATGTTTCGTTTTTCTCTTCAATTTTTGTTGTTGTTTCGTCCCCATCAGGATAAAAGACAAACTCGTCCACATCAATTCCTTGCGACTCCATTACCTCTCGTAGCCGTGCTTGAAGTTCGATCTTATTGCCGGTTGTATTTAATCCACGGTTCTCCAACTCCTTTTTCAGTTGCTGGATCTTCAATTCACCGAACTTTGCCATGTCCTTGTTGTCCTCTGGAATTTATTCAACAATCCGACTTCTGACACCAATTGTAACGAATTTGCTGCAAATCTTCTTATTTGCCTTTTGCTAGGTTCGTATCGCTAAACTGTTGAATAAATAACTCCAATATTGGATAGTGGAAAAAAAAATGGCCTTTATTAAAATACTTCACAATAACACTCAAACTGTGCAACGAATAGCTTAATAACCAAACTGATATCTTAAAGGAAACTGACTTTCAAAATAATAGTGCTATTGCTCGCTAGATATCGTCTTACTCGTAACTGCTTGACAATTCAAATCAAACTGAATTACTTCTTACCCGCCTGCATCGCTTTTATAGTTTACGCTGCATACTTCTAGGCTCTTCGATTTCCAGAAGTTACTAGTTGTTTCGGCTACAAAATCGCCAGCCACAACTACGTGCACAAATTATTGCTCTCCCTTGTGACAACTCAGATAAGGTATATGCATGTGTTTGTAGTTTACAGTCTCCCGCACCCACATAAGCGTATAAGTAAATTCATCGGTGTGTGACATCTCGTCTCTCGCTGCCTTGTATGTAAATGTTGCTCGTCGGAATGTGTACATATGTGTAGACGCAATTATTGATTCGTTTATGTAGATACATAATGATTGAATTATTGATGTGCATTCACGTCACTGCTTAGATCGGCTTAGAGCTGGCAGCACTCCTTAGTTTTGCTAATATTCGTAACAGTATATTAATTTCGTCACGAAACCCAAAATTGTAATTCCTTAAAGGAAAATAGATAGACCCAACATTAAGTATACCGAAATAATCAGGTTGAAGAGCTGAGTTGATTTAGCTATGTCCGTCTGTCCGTCTGTCCGTCTGTCCGTCTGTCTGTTTGTATGCAAACTAGTCCCTCAATTTTTGAGATATCTTGAAAAAATTTGGTGAGCGGGTGTATTTGGGTGACCGATTAGACATTTGTCGGAACCGGCCGGATCCGACCACTATAGGATACATATATCCTCCATACAACCGATTTTTCAGAAAAAGAGGATTTTTGTCATATCTTACTCAATTTAACAGATTGAAGTTTCAAACTTCACCATATAATTTCGTATATTGCACATATTGTTTCCTGAAAAAATTGATGAGATCGGTCGTATATATAGTATATATCCCCCACAACCGATTGTTCAGATAAGAAACTTTGCGCAATTTCTACCCCATTTGAACAGCTACAAGCTTCAAATTTCACCGATTGCTTACGTATATAGTATATATTGTTGTGTCAAAAAATCATAGAGATCAGTGATATATATAATATATATATGATGGTATATATAATATATATATTTTTTTTTGCGATTTTGGACCCATTTTAACAGCTAGAAGCTTCAAATTTCACCAAATGCTTACGCGTATAGCATATATTGATGTCTGAAAAATCATTGAGATCGGTGGTATATATAGTATATATCCCCCACAACCGATTGTTCAGATAAGAAACTTTTCGTAAGTACTGCCCTATTTTAAGGGCTAGAGGCTTTCAACGAATGCTGACGTATATAGCATATATTGTTGTCTGAAAAAATTATAAAGATCGGTGATATATATAGTATATATATGGTGGTATATATAGTATATATATAGTATATATATATATATTTTCGCAATTTTAGCCCCATTTTAACAGCTAGAAGCTTCAAATTTTACGGAATGCTTACGTATATGGCATATATTGTTGTCTGAAAAAATAATAGAGATCGGTTGTATATATAGTATATATCTAATGCAACCGATTGTTCAGATAAGAAACTTTTCGCAATTTCTACCCCATTTTAACTGCTATAAGCTTCAAATTTCACCGATTGCTTACGTATATAGTATATATTGTTGTGTCAAAAAATCATAGAGATCGGTGATATGCATAATATATATCAATATATATATCAATATATATATCATGGTATATATAGTATATATATAATTTTTTTTCCGATTTCGGCCCCATTTTAACAGCTAGAAGCTTCAAATTTCACCAAATGCTTACGTGTATAGCATATATTGATGTCTGAAAAAATCATTTAGATCGGTGGTATACATAGTATATATATCATACAACAGATTGTTCAGATAACAAACTTTGTGCAATTTCGGCCCCATTTTAACAGCTAGAAGCTTCAAATTTCACCAAATGCTTACGCATATAGCATATATTGTTGTCTGAAAAAGTTATAGAGATCGGTGGCATATATATTATACACTTCATATAAACTGTAATCTTTGGCTCTTTTTTACTGCTAGAAGCTTCAAAATTGATCAAATTTAATCAAATAGTTACGTTTAGGTCATATATTTTTGAAATACGTTATTCGTTGTCATAGTTTTTACATGCAGACCACAAAAAACGTGAAGCTTTGCATCCTCACACAAAGTACCTATTTTTTATTTTATATTTATCTTAAAAATTGTTTAGATATGTTAAATTTCACCAAATGTTTACGTGTACAGCATATACTGTTGTCTGAAAAAATCATAGAGACCGGTGGTATACATAGTATATATCTCATACAACCGATTGTTCAGATAAGAAACTTTGCGCTTTTTCTGCCCCGTTTTAACAGCTAGAAGCGTCAAATTTCGCCAAATGCTTACGCATATAGCATATATTGTTGTCCGAAAAATCATAGAGATCGGTGGTATATATATTATATACTTCATATAAACTGTCATTTTTGGCCCTTTTTTTACGGCTAGAAGCTTCAAAATTCATCAAATTTCATCAAATAGTTACGTTTAGGTCATATATTTTTGAAATACGTGATACGCAGTCATAGTTTTTACATGCAGACCACAGAAAACGTGAAGCTTTGCATCCTCACATAAAGTACCTACCTATTTTTTATTTTATATTTATCTTAAAAATTGTTTAGATATGTTAAATTTCACCAAATGTTTACGTGTATGGCATATACTGTCTGAAAAAATCATAGAGACCTGTGGTATATATGGTATATATCTCACAACCGATTGTTCAGATAAGAAACTTTGCGCAATTTCTGCCTCGTTTTAACAGCTAGAAGCTTCAAATTTCACCAAATGCTTACGTGTATAGCATATATTGTTGTCTGAAAAAATCATTGAGATCGGTGGTATATATAGTATATATCTCATACAACCGATTGTTCAGATAAGAAATTTTGCGCAATTTCTGCCCCATTTTAGCAGCTAGAAGCTTCAAATTTCACCAAATGCTTACGTATATAGCATATATTGTTGTCTGAAAAAATCATAGAGATCGGTGTTATATATTATATACCCCATATAAACTGTATTTTTTTTCCTCTTTTAGGGCTGGAAGCTTCAAAACTCATCAAATTTCATCAAGACCACAAAAAACGTGAAGCTTTGCATCCTCACACAAAGTACCTACCTATTTTTATACCTTTCATGAAAATGAAATGATATATTAATTTCGTCACGAAACCCAAAATTGTAAGTCCTTAAAGGAAAATAGATAGACCCAACATTAAGTATACCGAAATAATCAGGTTGAAGATCTGAGTTGATTTAGCCATGTCCGTCTGTCCGTCTGTCTGTTCGTACGCAAACTAGTCCCTCAATTTTTGAGATATCGTGATAAAATTTGGTGAGAGGGTGTATTTGGGTGTCCGATTAGACATTTGTCGGAACCGGCCGGATCGGACCACTATAGCATATATCCTCCATACAACCGATTTTTCAGAAAAATAGGATTTTTGTCATATCTTACTCAATTTAATATATTGAAGCTTCAAACTTCACCATATAATTTCGTATATTGCACATATTGTTGCCTGAAAAAATTGATGAGATCGGTCGTATATATAGTATATATCCCCCACAACCGATTGTTCAGATAAGAAACTTTTCGTAACTACTGCCCTATTTTAAGAGCTAGAGGCTTCAAATTTCAACGAATGCTTACGTATATAGCGTATATTGTTGTCTGAAAAAATCATAAAGATCGGTGGTATATATAGTATATATATGGTGGTATATATAGTATATATATAGTATATATATATATTTTCGAAATTTTAGCCCCATTTTAACAACTAGAAGCTTCAAATTTCACCATATGCTTACGTGTATAGCATATACTGATGTCTGAAAAAATCATTGAGATCGGTGGTATACATAGTATATATCTCATACAACCGATTGTTCAGATAAGAAACTTTGCGCAATTTCTGCCCCGTTTTAACAGCTAGAAGCTTCAAATTTCACCAAATGCTTACGCATATAGCATATATTGTGGTCTGAAAAAATCATAGAGATCGGTGGTACATATATTAAATACTTCATATAAACTGCCATTTTTGGCCCTTTTTTACGGCTAGAAGGTTCAAAATTCATCAAATTTCATCAAATAGTTACGTTTAGGTCATATATTTTTGAAATACGTGATTCGTTTTCATAGTTTTTACATGCAGACCACAAAAAACGTGAAGCTTTGCATCCTCACACAAAGTACCTACCTATTTTTTATTTTATATTTATCTTAAAAATTGTTTAGATATGTTAAATTTCACCAAATGTTTACGTGTATAGCATATACTGTTGTCTGAAATAATCATAGAGACCGGTGGTATGTATAGTATATATCTCATACAACCGATTGTTGAGATAAGAAACTTTGTGCAATTTCTTCCCCATTTTAGCAGCTAGAAGCTTCAAATTTCACCCAATGCTTACGCATATAGCATATATTGTTGTCTGAAAAAATCATAGAGATCGGTGGTACATATATTATATACTTCATATAAATTGTCATTTTTGGCCCCTTTTTACGGCTAGAAGGTTCAAAATTCATCAAATTTCATCAAATAGTTACGTTTAGGTCATATATTTTTGAAATACGTGATTCGTTGTCATAGTTTTTACATGCAGACCACAAAAAACGTGAAGCTTTGCATCCTCACACAAAGTACCTACCTATTTTTATACTCAGTTGAGCAGAGCTCACAGAGTATATTAAGTTTGATTGGATAACGGTTGGTTGTACATATATAAAGGAATCGAGATAGATATAGACTTCCATATATCAAAATAATCAGGATCGAAAAAAAATTTGATTGAGCCATGTCCGTCCGTCCGCCCGTCCGTTAACACGATAACTTGAGTAAATTTTGAGGTATTTTGATGAAATTTGGTATGCAGGTTCCTGAGTACACATCTCAGATCGCTATTTAAAATGAACGATATCGGACTATAACCACGCCCACTTTTTCGATATCGAAAATTTCGAAAAACCGAAAAAGTGCGATAATTCATTACAAAAGACAGCTAAAGCGACGAAACTTGGTAGAAGTTGAACTTATGACGCAGAATAGAAAATTAGTAAAATTTTGGACAATGGGCGTGGCACCGCCCACTTTTAAAAGAAGGTAATTTAGAAGTTCTGCAAGCTGTAATTCTGCAGTCGTTGAAGATATCGTGATGAAATTTGGCAAGAACGTTACTTCTATTACCATATGTACGCATAATAAAAATTAGCAAAATCGGAGAAGGACCACGCCCACTTTTAAAAAAAAAATTTTTTTAAAGTAAAATTTTAACAAAAAATTTAATATCTTTACAGTATATAAGTAAATTATGTCAACATTCAACTCTAGTAATGATATGGTGCAACGAAATACAAAAATAAAAGAAAATTTCAAAATGGGCGTGGCTCCGCCATTTTTCATTTAATTTGTCTAGGATACTTTTAACGCCATGAGTCGAACAAAAATTAACCAATCCTTTTGAAATTTGGTAGGGGCATAGACTTTATGACATGAACTGTTTTCTGTGAAAATGGGCGAAATCGGTTGATGCCACGCCCAGTTTTTGTACACAGGCGTCCGTCTCTCCTTCCGCATGGCCGTTAACACGATAACTTGGGCAAAAATAGACATATCTTTAATGAACTTAGTTCACGTGCTTACTTGAACTCACTTTATCTTGGTATGAAAAATGAACGAAATCCGACTATGACCACGCCCACTTTTTCGATATCGAAAATTACGAAAAATGAAAAAATCCCATAATTCTATACCAAATACGAAAAAAAGCATGAAACATGGTAAGGTAATTGGATTGTTTTATTGACGCGAAATATAACTTTAGAAAAAACTTTATAAAATGGTTGTGACACCTACCATATTAAGTAGAAGAAAATGAAAAAGTTCTACAGGGCGAAATAAAAAACCCTTAAAATCTTGGCAGGTATTACATATATAAATAAATTAGCTGTATCCAACAGATGATGTTCTGGGTCACCCTGGTCCACATTTTGGTCTATATCTGGAAAACGCCTTCACACCACTCCCTTTTAAAACTCTCATTAATACCTTTAATTTGATACCCATATCGTACAAACTCATTCTAGAGTCACCCCTGGTCCACCTTTATGGCGATATCTCGAAAAGGCGTCCACCTATAGAACTAAGCCCCACGCCCTTTTAAAATACTTATTAACACCTTTCATTTGATACCCATATCGTAAAAACATATTCTAAAGTCACCCCTGGTCCACCTTTATGGCGATATCTCGAAAAGGCGAACACCTATAGAACAAAGGCCCACTCCCTTTTAAAATACTCATTAACACCTTTCTTTTGATACCCATATTGTACAAACAAATTCTAGGGTCACCCCTGCTCCACCTTTATGGCGATATCTCGAAACGGGGTCCACATATGGAACTAAGGATTACTCCCTTTTAAAATACTCATAAACACCTTTTTTTTGATACCCATATTGTACAAACAAATTTTAGGGTCACCCCTGGTCCACCTTTGTGGCGATATCTCGAAATGGCGTCCACCTATGGAACTAAGGATTACTCCCTTTTAAAATACTCATTAACACCTTTCATTTGAAACCCATATCGTACAAACGCATTCTAGAGTCAACCCTGATCCACCTTTATGGCTATATCCCTAAATGGCATCCACCTATAGAACTATGGCCCACTCCCTCATAAAATACTCTTTAACGCCTTTCATTTGATACACAGTCCAGGTTTCCCTCGGTTCATTTTCCTACATGGTTATTTTCCCTTATGTTGTCACCATCGCTCTCAACTGAGTATGTAATGTTCGGTTACACCCGAACTTAACCTTCCTTACTTGTTTATTTTATATTTATCTTAAAAATTGTTTAGATATGTTAAATTTCACCAAATGTTTACGTGTATAGCATATACTGTCGTCTGAAAAAATCATAGAGACCGGTGGTATATATAGTATATATCTCATACAACCGATTGTTCAGATAAGAAACTTTGCGCAATTTCTGCCCCGTTTTAACAGCTAGAAGCTTCAAATTTCACCAAATGCTTACGCATATCTTACTCAATTTAATAGATTGAAGCTTCAAACTTCACCATATAATTTCGTATATGGCACATATTGTTTCCTGAAAAAATTGATGAGATCGGTCGTATATATAGTATATATCCCCCACAACGGATTGTTCAGATAAGAAACTTTTCGTAATTACTGCCCTATTTTAAGAGCTAGAGGCTTCAAATTTCAACGAATGCTTACGTATATAGCACATATTGTTGTCTGAAAAAATCATAAAGATCGGTGGTATATATAGTATATATATGGTGGTATATATAGTAGGGTAAGACGGGGTATATTTGACACTGGGGTACATTTGACTTCAGCCTCTGCAGCATGTACAGGCACCTTTATTAAAAATGTAAGGATGAGGGAAGCGGCCTCTTGTGCATATCGGAGTAACACGTGTTATTATATTTCCGCGATCGCAAAGGTAATTTTTGGTATATCGGGTGTAAGCTCTCTTTCAGATAATAAAAGACGTTGTTTTATAGCACCCTATGAAAGTGCTTACTCTCTTCGTGTTTGTATTGAAATATAGTTGTTATTTTCTCTGAAGTGGAATACGTTTTACCAAATAAAAAGAAACAACACGGTAAGTAGAATGGGGTACATTTGACTTTAGCAGAAGGGGCACATTTGACAAATGTCAAATGTTCCCCACGAAAAAAAAAAAATGTTTAATAAGAGAAGTGCCTAACAAAAATTTTCACGTTTAGTGTTACTTTAGCAATGGTTCGCAACTACAAAAAAAAGACCAACCGTTCCCAAATAAATGAGGATGATATGAAAAAAGCCCTTGCAGACATAAGGCGTAAGCGCGAGACAGCCACGTCTGCCGGGGGAAAGAATGCATTAAAAAGGACAACTTTGATCATGCGAATGAAGAAAAAAGATCCCTTAAGGAACGATTCGGACTCTGGAAATGATAGTAGCAGTGATGAGAATTTCGTTTATCACTCCAAATACACAAGTCATCAAACGCTAAAGAAATTTCACGAGGAACAATTAGTCGAATATGCTAAGAAGTGTGCGCTTTGTGCATATGGATTATCTTACGATATATTCAAAAGGTTTGTTTACGAGTATGTGGCCGCTAATAACATACCATGCCCATCTATTTGGGTAACTAACAAAACGGCTGGAGAAAGCTGGCTGTATGAATTTTTGAAGCGAAATCCTTCACTCACACTACGAAAGCCTGAACAAATTAGTTTGGCTAGGCTCAGGGGTTTTACAAAACCGGCAGTGGAGGAGTTTTTCAATAACTTGAGTCAGATATATGAAAAGTATTTTTTGGAGCCTAAAGACATTTACAATTTGGATGAATCCGGCATAACTACTGTAATGGACACACCTAAGGTAAAGAATAAATTTTTGTTTTGTTTGCTCGAACTGTATTGTTTTTACTATTTATAATAGGTCATTAGTGCTAAGGGACAACGTTCTGTAGCACAGGTTGTGTCTGCAGAGCGTGGCAGTTTGGTGACTATGGTTGGTATAATTAATGCATGTGGAAATCATCTTCCACCAGTTTATGTCTTTCCAAGAATACGTGCAAACCCTAGGTTTTCCCATGGATGCTTCCCAGGATCTCTCATTTTGAACTCCAAATCAGGATGGATGGTTGCCGAACTTTTCATAGACGTGTTGAGGCATATTCAAAAGAACAGCAACTGTTGTAAGGACAAACCGATTTTACTTTTACTTGACGACCACGCCTCACATTGCAGCCTTGAAAGCATAACATATTGCCTAGAAAATGGTATTATTTTACTGTCATTTCCACCACATACTTCTCACCGCTTGCAGCCACTGGACGTTTCAGTATTTGGGCTTTCAAACGATTCTGCAAAAAATCATTCAATGATTTTACGGTCACTCATCATGGGACGCAAATAAGCATTTACGATGTAGCAAAATTAACCGATCAGCCGTTTCAAATGGCTTTCACTCCAAATAATATTTTAAGTGGCTTTAACGCTACTGGTATTTATCCTTTGAATTCACAAATATTCCCAGACAGAATAATTTTCCAGTTACCTATATCCCAAACTCAACAGAAAGCACTCCGAAAAGCTCCCAATCGCATGACCGGGCTATTATCAGAACGCAAAATTTAACACCAGAAGATGTGAGACCTATTTCACGTTTGGTACCAAAAACATCACAGAGAAAAGGATCTTCTCGGATCCTAACTAACTCAAAAGAAAAAAGTTGTGTTTTGAATGTTCAAGCCAAGAGAAGTGTTAAGGTCCCAAAACGTTCTCTAAAATTTCCACTCGCAAGCCAAAAAATGCATCCATTGAAACAAAAATCAAAAAACTACAAGCGATCTTTACCGGAATATCTTACATCCTCCGACGAAAGTATTCTCGATCTAAGCTCGGATACCGAAGAAAATTCGATCAGCAAAACAGATCATATTTCAAAATTTAAATTATTGGATGATGAGGTTCTTAAAGTTGGAGACTACGTCTTGGTCAACTTTGGGGAATATAGTAAGAAGCCCGTTTATTACATTGGCGAGATTGTAGAGATATTTCCGGATTCTACTTACAATATTAATTATTTGCGTAGACTATCTCCAGACAACTGGGTTTTTATAAAACCAATGGTGGAAGACATCTCTATAACACTTAGGAACGAAATTGAGTTTAAACTTCCGACTCCCGATAACCCGGCTTCAACTTCTCGCAGCAGCACCAAATATTTGTTCGAGGTTAATTTTGATGGTTTCTATATAAAATGACTTGTCATATTCGAAAGCTTACAAATTTTAGTTTATTTCTTCAAAGGTTAATATCATATCATAAGCTTCAATAAGTACAAATACCTAAGATGACTGTTATTTCAATAAAATATTAAAAAAAAAAAAACAAATTATAAAGCATTAGTTTAATTTAAACAAGGTCCGAATAATGTTTAAACCGAGAAAACACCATAAAAAATATGCTTGTCAAATGTGCCCCCGCAAAAGTCAAATGTCCCCCAGGCTGGGGATCATTTGACATATTATATATGTTTTTTTAAAAACATATAAAAATTAACTAGGCTTTTTTTCAAATTTTTTATTTTCATTATAGAATGTTTAAAGCCAGGTGATTTTGACGATATTAATTTTTTCTCAATATATTTTGTTATGTACAAAATATAAGACCTTTTTGTGAAAGTCTCAAATGTGCCCCGTCCTCCCCTATATATATATATATTTTCGCAATTTTAGCCCCATTTTAACAGCTAGAAGCTTCAAATTTCACCGAAAGCTTACGTAAATGGCATATATTGTTGTCAAAAAAAATCATAGAGATCGGTAGTATATATAGTATATATCTCATTCAACCGATTGTTCAGATAAGAAACTTTTCGCAATTTCTGCCCCATTTTAACAGCTAGAAGCTTCAAATTTCACCAAATTCTTACGTGTATAGCATATATTAATGTCTGAAAAAATCATTGCGATCGGTGGTATACATAATATATATCTCATACAACCGATTGTTCAGATAAGAAACTTTGCGCAATTTCTGCCCCGTTTTAACAACTAGAAGCTTCAAATCTCACCAAATGCTTACGCATATCGCATATATTGTTGTCTGAAAAAATCATAGAGATGGGTGGTATATATATTATATACTTCATATAAACTCTCATTTTTGGCCCTTTTTTACGGCTAGAAGCTTCAAAATTCATCAAATTTTATCAAATAGTTACGTTTAGGTCATATATTTTTGAAATACGTGATTCATAGTCATAGTTTTTACATGCAGACTACAAAAAACGTGAAGCTTTGCATCCTCACACAAAGTACCTACCTATTTTTATACCTTTCATGAAAATGAAATGGTATATTAATTTCGTCACGAAACCCAAAATTGTAATTCCTTAAAGGAAAATAGATAGACCCAACATTAAGTATACCGAAATAATCAGGTTGAAGAGCTGAGTTGATTTAGCCATGTCCGCCTGTCTGTTTGTATGCAAACTAGTCCCTCAATTTTTGAGATATCTTGATAAAATTTGGTGAGCGGATGTATTTGGGTGTCCGATTAGACATTTGTCGGAACCGGAGGGATCGGACCACTATAGCATATATCCTCCATACATCAGATTTTTCAGAAAAAGAGAATTTTTGTCATATCATACTCAATTTAACAGATTGAAGCTTCAAACTTCACCATATAATTTCGTATATTGCACATATTGTTGCCTGAAAAAATTGAAGAGATCGGTCGTATATATAGTATATATCCCCCACAACCGATTGTTCAGATAAGAAACTTTTCGTAATTACTGCCCTATTTTAAGAGCTAGAGGCTTCAAATTTCAAAGAATGCTTACGTATATAGCACATATTGTTGTCTGAAAAAATCATAAAGATCGGTGGTATATATAGTATATATATGGTGGTATATATAGTATATATATATATATTTTCGCAATTTTAGCCCCATTTTAACAGCAAGAAGCTTCAAATTTCACCGATTGCTTACGTATATAGTATATATTGTTGTGTAAAAAATCATAGAGATCGGTGATATATATAATATATATATGCTGGTATATATAGTATATATATTTTTTTTTTGCTATTTCTGCCCCATTTTAACAGCTAGAAGCTTCAAATTTCACCAAATTTTACGTTTATAGCATATATTAATGTCTGAAAAAATCATTGAGATCGGTGGTATACATAGTATATATCTCATACAACCGATTGTTCAGATAAGAAACTTTGCGCAATTTCTGCCCCATTTTAATAGCTAGAAGCTTCAAATTTCACCGAATGCTTACGTAAATGGCATATATTGTTGTCAAAAAAAATCATAGAGATCGGTTGTATATATAGTATATATCTCATTCAACCGATTGTTCAAATAAGAAACTTTTCGCAATTTCTGCCCCATTTTAACAGCTATAAGCTTCAAATTTCTCCGATTGCTTCCGTATATAGTATATATTGTTGTGTAAAAAAATCATAGAGATCGGTGATATATATAATATATATATGCTGGTATATATAGTATATATATATTTTTTTTGCTATTTCTGCCCCATTTTAACAGCTAGAAGCTTCAAATTTCACCAAATTCTTACGTTTATAGCATATATTAATGTCTGAAAAAATCATTGAGATCGGTGGTATACATAGTATATATCTCATACAACCGATTGTTCAGATAAGAAACTTTGCTCAATTTCTGCCCCATTTTAATAGCTAGAAGCTTCAAATTTCACCGAATGCTTACGTAAATGGCATATATTGTTGTCAAAAAAAATCATAGAGATCGGTTGTATATATAGTATATATCTCATTCAACCGATTGTTCAGATAAGAAACTTTTCGCAATTTCTACCTCATTTTAACAGCTATAAGCTTCAAATTTCACCGATTGCTTACGTATATAGTATGTATTGTTGTGTCAAAAAATCATAGAGGTCGGTGATATATATAATATATATATGATTGTATATATAGTATATATATATTTTTTTTTGCGATTTCGGCCCCATTTTAACAACTAGAAGCTTCAAATTTCACCATATGCTTACGTGTATAGCATATACTGATGTCTGAAATAATCATTGAGATCGGTGGTATACATAGTATATATCTCATACAACCGATTGTTCAGATAAGAAACTTTGCGCAATTTCTGCCCCGTTTTAACAGCTAGAAGCTTCAAATTTCTCCGATTGCTTACGTATATAGTATATATTGTTGTGTAAAAAAATCATAGAGATCGGTGATATATATAATATATATATGCTGGTATATATAGTATATATATATTTTTTTTTTGCTATTTCTGCCCCATTTAACAGCTAGAAGCTTCAAATTTCACCAAATTCTTACGTGTATAGCATATATTAATGTCTGGAAAAATCATTGAGATCGGTGGTTTACGTAATATATATATCATACAACCGATTGTTCAGATAAGAAACTTTGCGCAATTTCTGCCCCGTTTTAACAACTAGAAGCTTCAAATCTCACCAAATGCTTACGTATATAGCACATATTGTTGTCTGAAAAAATCATAAAGATCGGTGTTATATATAGTATATATATGGTGGTATATATAGTATATATATATATATTTTCGCAATTTTAGCCCCATTTTAACAGCTAGAAGCTTCAAATTTCACCGAATGCTTACGCAAATGGCATATATTGTTGTCAAAAAAAATCATAGAGATCGGTTGTATATATAGTATATATCTCATTCAACCGATTGTTCAGATAAGAAACTTTTCGCAATTTCTACCCCATTTGAACAGCTATAAGCTTCAAATTTCACCGATTGCTTACGTATATAGTATATATTGTTGTGTCAAAAAATCATAGAGATCGGTGATATATATAATATATTGTTGTCTGAAAAAATCATAAAGATCGGTGGTATATATAGCATAATATGGTGGTATATATAGTATATATATATATATTTTCGCAATTTTAGCCCCATTTTAACTGCTAGAAGTTTCAAATTTCACCGAATGCTTACGTATATGGCATATATTGTTGTCTGAAAAAATTATAGAGATCGGTTGTATATATAGTATATATCTCATTCAACCGATTGTTCAGATAAGAAACTTTTCGCAATTTCTACCCCATTTGAACAGCTATAAGCTTCAAATTTCACCGATTGCTTACGTATATAGTATATATTGTTGTGTCAAAAAATCATAGAGATCGGTGATATATATAATATATTGTTGTCTGAAAAAATCATAAAGATCGGTGGTATATATAGCATAATATGGTGGTATATATAGTATATATATATATATTTTCGCAATTTTAGCCCCATTTTAACTGCTAGAAGTTTCAAATTTCAACGAATGCTTACGTATATAGCATATATTGTTGTCTGAAAAAATCATAAAGATCGGTGGTATATATAGCATAATATGGTGGTATATATAGTATATATATATATATTTTCGCAATTTTAGCCCCATTTTAACTGCTAGAAGTTTCAAATTTCACCGAATGCTTACGTATATGGCATATATTGTTGTCTGAAAAAATTATAGAGATCGGTTGTATATATAGTATATATCTCATTCAACCGATTGTTCAGATAAGAAACTTTTCGCAATTTCTACCCCATTTGAACAGCTAGAAGCTTCAAATTTCACCAAATGCTTACGCGTATAGCATATATTGATGTCTGAAAAAATCATTGAGATCGGTGGTATATATAGTATATATCCCCCACAACCGATTGTTCAGATAAGAAACTTTTCGTAATTACTGCCCTATTTTAAGGGCTAGAGGCTTCAAATTTCAACGAATGCTTACGTATATAGCATATATTGTTGTCTGAAAAATTTATAAAGATCGGTGGTATATATAGTATATATGGTGGTATATATAGTATATATATAGCATATATATATATATTTTCGCAATTTTAGTCCCATTTTAACAGCTAGAAGCTTCAAATTTTACGGAATGCTTACGTATATGGCATATATTGTTGTCTGAAAAAATAATAGAGATCGGTTGTTTTGGTAGTTAACCAAATATTTAAATATTTATTTTTTAGAAATATTATTTATTTACTTTCGAGTTTAAATATTTTCCAACTAATTAGAATTTTCTTTTTTTGAAGTTATTCAAAATTTTAAGTTAACACGAAAACTCAATTAAAATTGTTTTAAAAATTAAAGTAAAGAGTACAAAGTAGTTAACACTATATTTACTCCCCCTCCAAGAAAATTTGAAACAAACAAATTATTAATTAATATTAAATGTAACCTTTTTTTGTTTTTTGTTCTTTAATGTATTTGTATTTAAATTAGTGTTAATAAGTATGTTTGCTGGTTTAAGTAAATCAATTGAAATATTTTTAATAGTATTTTTGTATTGAATTGTAAATGTTTTATGTTTCTTAGAGATAACTTTAAAAGGCCCTTCATAAGGTGATTCTAAATTAGATTTACGAAGAACTTTAACAAAAACATACTCACAATTTTCTAATTGTTTAGGAAATAAAAAATTTTCTTTGTTATGATGAAAAACTTTAGAACGAACAAGTGAAAAATAATCTCTTATTTTATGAAGAGCGTCATTAGAAAAATCATGTTCTTTATTACTATTTAAAAAAATTAATTCACCAGGTATTCTAAGTGTTTGGCCATAAACAAGTTCAGCAGATGAACATTTTAAATCTTTAGTTAATTTAGAGACTCACCTCGGTAATCGCCGATTTGAGGTGGAATGATTGGCTATCCGCTGACTCGATCACGCTTACGCCTTTTCCTCGTGGAGGCTTCTTACCAAACTGTGGATGACCTTTCTTCACACCAGATTCACACCAGGACTATGTATTGAACAGCTGACGTTGGTCAGATAACTTTCGGCAGTTCCGGCGTAGTAGTGCACACTAGGAGGAAGTTCTCAAACACGAGAATGTGGTGCCCAAATTGATAACACCTTTCTTGGATTAGGTTATGGTTTATTCTTTATTTCCCTGAGGGGTGATTTTAACAACTGCGGTTGAATACAATACTGTGGTTGTACGATATGAAATACCCGTACTGATGCGCGATTATCGCAAAGTTTATATGGCAAGATTCACGTTTTTTGTAATATACAATTGACGCGAGCATAAAATGGATATAACAATACAATACCGTATGTAAATTGGATGTTCCTCGCACAGTGTTGCTTGGTAGAAAAGGTGATGATTTTCCAGGAAAACGATGGTTCGCACGACAGCACAAATCGCAATCTTTCAACAGCACTTTGATTTCCAAAAAAACTCTGCAACCGGGATATTCGTATTTATATAATTTGCGCGAAACAAAACTTTATTTAGGAAAACTTGTCTTTTTCAGGCAAAGATGACAACAATTAAATTTTATTCTGATAACCAATTGTGGTGCTTTTCTGACAGATGGCGATCATGCCAGATCGCCATCCTGCATTTGCGGCGAATTAAATTTGGTGGATTTTCGCGGTGGAGGCTGCCACACGTCCATGAGGAAACCCAATAGGGAATTTAAGGGTAAATACAATTCATTGATTTTGTGGGTAATTCTATATAAAAATATAAGTCAATAATCGAATACAATACAAGATGTGGGATGTATATAAATTCATAGATATACATATAGAAAAGGAGGGGGATGGGACGGGTGACAGCCTACACCGCGTAAACATCCTGGGCCGCCTAGGCGCACTAAGCGCCTAATGTCTGCTTCAGCTCCTGCAAGGCGCGTACTGCTTCCTGGATCAGGATCTTTCCAACCTTTCTTTTATACATGGATGTGCGTAGGCCGGTGGCAGTGCACCGGATGGTACGGTCTCCGACGCTAGGTCGCGAGGTTGGATGCGTGGGTGGTGCGCGCCCATTAGATTGTTGACGACGACGAGCAGTGCGATGTTGAACAGCGGGATCGGGACGGCGCTGCTCCGGATGACGTGGTTGCGAACGAGTTGCCTGTTGTGATGGTATGACGTACGGCGGATGGCGACCTCCGGTTTCCCGGTGTAGCAGTGTATGGTGAGGATGCCCGCAGACCCGACAGCGTTCGGTGGAGATGCACTCGTTGGTGCAATGGGACAGCGCCAAACAATTGAGGCAGTACTGGTGTGCCCTGGCGATTAACGTACGTTGCTGCGGCTGCATAGTTGCGAAGACAGGGCACCTCAGGAGTGCGTGATGCCGCATGCACAATCGGCACTTTCGGTAATCCGGCACTGCCTCGTTACGTTGCGAACGGGCCGCGGGCACCACCACTTGCGATGACAGCGAGCGTCGGGGTGTTGGAACCGGAGGGCGTTGACGATCCATCTGTCGGAAGAAAGCATATAGGTGTATGTTAATTTTACGCCTGAGAAGACGCGTCGAGTTAGGGACTGCCTGTAAGAGACACGGGATGATTCAGTTGGGTTCTGAAATAGTGTCGATAGGTAAGCTTGGTGGACTGTAGTTGGTTCGGGAGATGATAGGGAACCATGCGGGGCTGAATCAGGTTCCGCTTGTGGCAGGAAACACAATTTTGTGATAGGCCTGGTGAGCACACCGTTTTGCGTGCATACGTCGACTACTCGGATATGGCCGTCTCTTCCTAGATGGGTATCTTCCACGCGTCCTAGGCGCCATTCGGTAGGGGGTAGGTTGTCTTCCTTGATGACGACTAGATCGCCGATTTTAGGGGGAGGCTGAGCGGTTTGCCATCGATAACGCTTGTGTAACTCCATGAGATAGTCATTCTTCCAGCGTTTGCTGAATTGATGATGTAAAATTTTCAACCGGTCCCAACGGTTGATCATAGAGAGGTGTTCATGGTTCGGCTCGGGGATGGCGAGGAGGGGTGCGCCTCGGAGAAAGTGGCCAGGTGTGAGGGCGGTGAGATCCGCTGGGTCCTGGGAAAGCGGGGAGATAGGGCGAGAATTGAGAACGGCCTCGATACGAATTAATAGGGTTGAGAATTCCTCAAAGGTGAAGCTGTGTGTTCCGGCAACCTTTTTAAAATGGGTCTTAAAGCTTTTGACGGCAGATTCCCATAATCCGCCCATGTGGGGTGCGCCGGGGGGTATAAATTTCCAATCGATGCCTTGTGGCGCATACTTTTGGACAATATCTGTCGAGACTTCGTTAAGGAAGGTGACGAACTCTACTTCGGTAGCTCGCTTAGCACCAATGAATGTTGTGCCGTTGTCGCTCATCATTTCCTTCGGGTGCCCACGACGCCCTACAAACCGGGCGAAGGCAGCGAGAAAAGCCTTACTAGTGAGATCCGAACACAATTCCAGGTGGATCGCCTTGGTAGTGAAGCAAACGAACACGGCCACGTAACCTTTTACGAGGGTTGGCGATCGGAGCATCGAAGCTTTGATTTGAAACGGGCCGGCGAAGTCTACGCCAGTAGTAGTGAAGGGGGGCGCGAAAGTGCATCGTTCGGGGGGTAAAGCTGCCATTATTTGGGACTGCGTTTGTCGCTTATGGATGGTGCAGACTTTACACTGGAAAATACATTTTTTCAGTTGAGGTTTGAGTCGGGGGGTATAGAATTCCTGCCTCATAGCTTGTTGCAGGAGGCGGAGGTCCGCATGGAGGAAGCTCTCGTGTAGAAACCTTATATAAAGGGTAGTAAATCTAGCCTTTTCGGGGAGAATGATGGGATGACACTCATTGTAGGTCATGTCGGCATTTACTAATCTTCCGTTGGCCCGGAGAATCCCGTTTGTATCCAGGATGGGGTTAAGTGCCAGTAGGGGACTTCGCTTTCCGATTGGTTTTGAATTTTCGAGGGAGGCTCTTTCGGAAGCGAAGAATCTCGACTGAGTCAAGCTTAGCAGACGGTTTTTCGCGCGCATGACGTCGTCGTAAGAGAGGGCGGGATCGTTAGGGGTACGATTGCCTCCTACAGCATTTCTCAGCCGAGTTACAAACTTCAACATGTACGCTGTTACGTGTAGGGCGCGGGGATAGGAGGAGAACCGTTCCAAGAAGTCTTCCGACTCTTCCGCTGCATGCAGTGATTCGACTCGGCGAAGTTCGGGGGGTACAATATTCCTGGCCGTTGGTGTTGGCCAGTCCTCGGGGGGTCGGGAAAGCCACTCTGGGCCATTCCACCATAGCGATGAGCTAGCTAGCTCGAGGGGGGTGCATCCTGCTGGATTATCCTTGCTGCGTACATGTCACCAAGTGGCATTGCCGATGAGGTCGATGATCTGCGCAGTTCGATTGGAGACATAGGTTTTCCAGGAATGAGGTGGTTTCTCAAGCCAGGCTAAAACGATTTCGGAGTCAGACCACAGGGTTAACTTTCGCTGATTGAGGCCGAGATGGGATTGGACAACTGCGACTAACTTGGCTAATAAGACCGCGCCGCATAACTCTAGTCGTGGCAAACTTACGGTTTTTAGGAGGGCCACTTTCCCTTTAGAGACTAAAAGGTGAGAGAATACTTGAGTTCCTAGGGTGGTTCTTACGTAAAGTGTCGCGCAATAAGCCTTTTCCGAAGCGTCGCAAAAGCCATGGAGCTCAACTGGTTTATCGGGGTGGTAGTTTATCCAGCGTGGTATTTGAATATCCGAGATCGTTGGGAGATTGTCGGCGAACTGCGCCCACTTGATGAGATGGAGGGGTTTCACTGGCTCATCCCAGTCAGTCCCGTCTAGCCATAGCTCTTGCATCAAGACTTTTGCTTGGATCATAATTGGCGTTAGCCACCCTGCGGGATCGAAAAGTTTCGCAATGGAGGAGAGGATTTGCCGCTTCGTGGCTGCCGTGGATGCCGGATTTGAGTCGACGGTATACGAGAATGTATCCCTTAGGGCGTTCCACTGGATGCCCAGGGTCTTGGCGGTGCTAGTCTTTTCGAACTCGAGAAAGTTTGTTTCCAGGAGATCAGTTTTCGCTATTTTTTGGAGGATGTTGGGATGGTTTGCCGTGATCTTTTTTAGGGGAAAGCCGGCTGAATTGAGAGCGTCTGTGGTCTGTGTTAGGGATTGCTCGGCTGATTGAAAATCATGACTGCCAGATAAAATATCGTCAACATACGTCTCGGATTTTAGTATTGGGGCTGCGCGTGGATGGGAATCGGCTATGTCTTTCGCCAGCTCGTGTAGAGTGCGAATAGCCAGGAAAGGCGCGCAGTTAACCCCGAAGGTGACCGTTTTTAACTTGTAGTCCTTTATTGGACTGTGTTCGGGGGTTCGGAATATTATCCGTTGGTAGTCTCGGTCACCGAGGTGCAAGAGAATTTGGCGGTACATTTTCTCGACGTCGCCATTAAACACATATTTATATGTTCGCCATTTCAGCAACATAAGTCGGAGATCGGGTTGGAGGGTTGGTCCGGTACATAAAACATCGTTGAGGGAGTGACCGGAACCCGACTTTTTGGAGGCGTTGAACACAACTCTGACTTTTGTTGTCTTTTTGTCTGGCCTTACGACTGCATGATGAGGGAGATAGAATGAGCAGTATTTACCCAGGGATTCTATTTCATTGGGACTGCATTCTTCCATGTGGCCTAGGGACAGATATTCTTCGAGTACCTGGTCGTACTGCTGCTTGAGATCGACCTTTTTTGAGAGGGAACGTTCCATGCCGTGGAACTGTCGTAGGGCTGCAGTACGGGACTGACCTAGGTCGACATCGTTCGGGAATGTTGGTTTAAAGGGGAGCCGAACCATATATCGACCGTCATCCATGCGAGTGGTTGTGCTTTGATAAAAGTCTTCGCACATTTTATCTTCTGGGGTTTCCACTCGCACTCTGGGTATTTCTTCGATTTCCCAGAATTGCCTTAGCTGTTCATTCAGCTGGACATTCGTCACTTCCCACGCTTGAGAGGAGTGTGATCCGACCTTTTCGGGGGTTTGGCCACTTATTATCCAGCCAAATATCGTGTTTTGTGCTAGCAGTGTGGGCGAGATCTTTTCTATGCCATTTAGCATTATTTGTGGGATAAGATCACTGTCTAATACCAGATCAATTTGGGAGGGGTTCTGAGTGTTCTGGTCTGCTAGCTTGAGATGGGACCATTTACGCATTTGGTCGTTATTTAGCGTGAGTGTTGGGAGTTGCCTAGTGAGCCGAGGTAGCACGATTGCCTGAGCCTTTATTTTTACCTTGTGGTCATTTGAGACTAGGGTCAGTGAGCATAGCTTGTTGGAGGTTTGTACTACTCCGCCTCCCATTCCCGATATTTCAAATAGGGAGTGGGTATATGGGAGGCCTAGCTTGATTTGAGCTTTCGACGAGATGAAGCTACGCTCTGACCCTTGATCCACTAAGGCTCTGAGCCTGAAGCAGTCCCCTCGGTATTCTATGGACACTATCGCTGTGGGGCGAATGATCTTGCTATCATTTTCCGCATGCAAAGATTGGATGCAGGCAGCGTTTGAGGTGGTTGGAAGTTCCTCGTTGGGATCTGGGTTGGTAACATCCTGAGTAGTTGCTACTTGGGCTGCCGTTCTTCGAGGGCCATTGGTTTGGTGTGATATTCCGGTATCGTGGAGGGTGGAGTTGTGGCGACCTTGGCAGTATAGACACGTTCCTGTGCTTGTGCAATCTTTTACGAGGTGGGTTTGTGACAGGCAGTTTTCGCAGAGATTGCTTTCTCTCACGAATTTTTTCCGTTCGGGGATTGCCAGCTTTTTATAATGCAAGCAGCTTTGTAGCTTGTGGGAGTTCTGCTTGCACTTTCTGCAGGCGTATACTTTTTGATGCTCGGCCACATGAGCACTTGTGCGAGTTTGAGAGTAGTTGTTGTTCTGCGGGGGGTTGCGGCTTTGGTTAGGGGTTTGAGCCTGCCTGAACTGGGGATTGTTTTGACTTGTGGGAGGCTTTGAGAAATTAGTGGAGGGTGGGTTATATCGGGATTTGGCTGGTCGCAATTGATCCACCCTTTCCACTATCTCGTAGCGAGTAGTCAAAAACTGATCCATTTGGGACCAGTTCGGTAGGTCTCTGCTGGAGCTTAAAGATTGCTCCCAAAGCGCAACTGTATTTTCCGGCAGTTTTGAGGTTACCAGATATATTAATATGGGGTCCCAACTGTCTGTCGAGGCTTGTTGGGTTGCTAATATCTGGAGACAGTTATTAACGGAGGATTGCAATCGCTGGATGTCTTCGCTGTTTTCAGTCGGAATGGGCTTGAGGTTCATGAGGGCTTTGATTTGGTTGTCGACCAGGACTCTTTTATTTTCATAACGGGATTTAAGAGCTTCCCAAGCCAGAGCAAAGTTGTCATCACTCAGTGGAAATTGCTTTACTATCTGGCTGGCTTTCCCTTGGGTTTTGTACCTGAGGTGGTACAGTTTTTGGGCGTTCGAGAGTTTGGGGTGGTTGATATAGACCGCCGTGAACATGTCACGGAAGGACGGCCATTGATCATAACTCCCGTAAAAGACTTCGGTGTCACAGGCGGGTACTTTGAGGTGCATCCCGGAATTTTCTGGGGGAGTGGTAGTTGTAGCGGGGACGGGATTGCTTAGTAACCTTAGCTGGAGCTGATCGCCTATTCTTGCCTTTGTGTCTTCATATGCTATAAGGCAGTCGCGGTATTTATTGAAGGCTGAGGCCTTAAAGTCGACGGGAAGATCGTTGTCATCAGATTCCACGACAGCGCCATATGCGCTCTGTAGCCTTTCCCAGAACACATCAATATTTTTGTCTTTTATCTTTAGGGATGCCTCGGTGTTATCTTGGATCTCGGTTGTGCCGAACCGAGCGCAGTAATCAGTAAAGAGATCCGTTTCGGATATAAATTTATTTTCGACCACGGTAGCCATTCTGAAGAGGGACTTGCTTAGTTTTACTTTAGCTATTTTGGGAATTTTTTGGGACTGCCTGGTGTTTATTTATGAGGGAATACCAAAGGCAGAAGCTTTCTTATCGGTCAAGAATGGGTAGGTTAGGACCAGTTAGATTAATTGGGAGTAGTCTGAGATCAGTTGGGATGACCTGCAGAATTTGCTGCTGGGTATGTCAGACTATGTGAAAGTGGCCGAATTTTTTGCTGGGTATCGTCAACAATGTCAATGTGGAGATATGTATTTAATTTATACCACAAGGGACTCAATTAAAGGGCAATGAGCTAATTTTGTGCAAGTGTGTGTGGGATTTGCCTCGAAAAATTTTTTTATGCACCGCTTTTACGTACAGGTGTATATGGGGGTGATACTGTATATATATATATATATATAAATGTATTTTTGGCGGGAAATTATAATTCTGGCGGGAGAAATTTGGATTTGGCGGGAGCCACCAAATTTTATTCGGGGGATATACGTAATGTATGTACGTGTTTTTTATATTGTTGAGAGGCTGGTTTCGTCATCCGGATCGAAGGACCATTAGTTAATTTAGAGACTCACCTCGGTAATCGCCGATTTGAGGTGGAATGATTGGCTATCCGCTGACTCGATCACGCTTACGCCTTTTCCTCGTGGAGGCTTCTTACCAAACTGTGGATGACCTTTCTTCACACCAGATTCAAATGAGATTAGACAAATACGTGTACGTGTAGACCAAGAATTCCAACTGCAAATGCTTGGTAGTTACAGGTGCTTGGACTATGTATTGAACAGCTGACGTTGGTCAGATAACTTTCGGCAGTTCCGGCGTAGTAGTGCACACTAGGAGGAAGTTCTCAAACACGAGAATGTGGTGCCCAAATTGATAACACCTTTCTTGGATTAGGTTATGGTTTATTCTTTATTTCCCTGAGGGGTGATTTTAACAACTGCGGTTGAATACAATACTGTGGTTGTACGATATGAAATACCCGTACTGATGCGCGATTATCGCAAAGTTTATATGGCAAGATTCACGTTTTTTGTAATATACAATTGACGCGAGCATAAAATGGATATAACAATACAATACCGTATGTAAATTGGATGTTCCTCGCACAGTGTTGCTTGGTAGAAAAGGTGATGATTTTCTAGGAAAACGATGGTTCGCACGACAGCACAAATCGCAATCTTTCAACAGCACTTTGATTTCCAAAAAAACTCTACAACCGGGATATTCGTATATATATAATTTGCGCGAAACAAAACTTTATTTAGGAAAACTTGTCTTTTTCAGGCAAAGATGACAACAATTAAATTTTATTCTGATAACCAATGGTGGTGGTTTTCTGACAGATGGCGATCATGCCAGATCGCCATCCTGCATTTGCGGCGAATTAAATTTGGTGGATTTTCGCGGTGGAGGCTGCCACACGTCCATGAGGAGACCCAATAGGGAATTTAAGGGTAAATACAATTCATTGATTTTGTGGGTAATTCAATATAAAAATATAAGTCAATAATCGAATACAATACAAGATGTGGGATGTATATAAATTCATAGATATACATATAGAAAAGGAGGGGGATGGGACGGGTGACAGCCTACACCGCGTAAACAATCTTCTTTAATAGAAGTTCGTAAACCAAGTAGAATGAATGGTAAAATGTCAGACCAATGAACCGAGTCGTTTGATGCTATAATTGCTGCTTTTAAAGTTCGATGAAATCTCTCTATCATGCCACTTGCTTAGGGATGGTAAGGAGATGTATGAATTTTATGAGAACCTAAAAGTTTAGTTAATTCCGTAAAAAATTTTGAAGTGAATTGTGAACCTTGATCTACTGTAATATTTAATGGTATTCCAAATCGTGGTATATAATTTTGAATAAAAGTTTTTACTATAGTATTTGTTGAAATATCTTTAAGTGGATAAGCTACAGGCCAACGTGAAAATCTGTCAATAATTGTTAAAATATAACAATTTCCATTTGAAACTGGAAGAGGTCCAACAATATCCATATGAATATGTTCGAAACGGCCTGATGGTATTTGAATTTTTTGGATAGGAGATTTAGTATGTTTGAAATTTTGGATTTTTGACAATTGATGCAAGATGAAGTCCAATCGTTAATTTCTTTACGCATGTTAGGCCAATAATATTTATTTTGAATTAATTTTCTAGTTGTTCTTATACTTGGATGAGATAATGAGTGAATTTTGTCAAATATAATTCTTCTCATAGAATGTGAAACATAAGGTCGAAAAGGTTGTAGAGAAACATCACACCATATGCTTAAATTAATAACTGGAATATGAATTTCTTTTAAATTATTTTTAGAATTAAAGTAACGAGTACAAAGTAGTTAACACTATAGTTGTATATATAGTATATATCTAATTCAACCGATTGTTCAGATAAGAAACTTTTCGCAATTTCTACCCCATTTTAACAGCTATAAGCTTCAAATTTCACCAATTGCTTACGTATATAGTATATATTGTTGTGTCAAAAAATCATAGAGATCGGTGATATATATAATATATATATGATGGTATATATAGTATATATATAATTTTTTTTCCGATTTCGGCCCCATTTTAACAGCTAGAAGATTAAAATTTCACCAAATGCTTACGTGTATAGCATATATTGATGTCTGAAAAAATCATTGAGATCGGTGGTATGCATAGTATATATATCATACAACCGATTGTTCAGATAACAAACTTTGCGCAATTTCTGCCCCGTTTTAACAGCTAGAAGCTTCAAATTTCACCAAATGCTTACGCATATAGCATATATTGTTGTCTGAAAAAGTTATAGAGATCGGTGGTATATATATTATACACTTCATATAAACTGTAATTTTTGGCTCTTTTTTACTGCTAGAAGCTTCAAAATTCATAAAATTTCATTAAATAGTTACGTTTAGGTCATATATTTTTGAAATACGTTATTCGTTGTCATAGTTTTTACATGCAGACCACAAAAAACGTGAAGCTTTGCATCCTCACACAAAGTACCTACCTATTTTTTATTTTATATTTATCTTAAAAATTGTTTAGATATGTTAAATTTCACCAAATGTTTACGTGTACAGCATATACTGTTGTCTGAAAAAATCATAGAGACCGGTGGTATACATAGTATATATCTCATACAACCGATTGTTCAGATAAGAAACTTTGCGCTTTTTCTGCCCCGTTTTAACAGCTAGACCACGTTGGATTTCTCATGATTTGGTATTTTGTCCTTCAAATTACTATAAATTGGTCGTAGAGTGTTGTTGTAAGTAAACGCGATTTCATATTTCTCTTTGTCATATAAATTTGAACCCTTGATTCTTTCAGACACTCCCGGGATATATGTCATTGGTTTATAAATTTTATCACCTTTCTCGGTTGTATTATTATTGGCGTTCGCTGTGTGATGTTTGTGAATCAGTTTGTTTATAAGGGACCTGGGAAAAGAATTTTGTTCCAGGGTTTTTCTAATTATGGCTATGTTTTTGTTATGAAACATCTTATCACTTATGTTAAGAACCCTTCTTATAAAATTTTTCGCTGTGTTCAAAATAGTGTTGGGTGCGTGTTTGGAATTATAATTGATAAGTCTACCCGAAACTGTTTGTTTTTTATACCAATCAATGTATAACTTATTATTATTTTTAATTATTAATGTGTCAAGGTAGGGAAGTCTGTTGTTTTTCTCCACTTCCATAGTAAATCGTATGGATTTGTAATATGTATTAAGTAGTTTAAGCATGTTTTCCATTTCGCTCGTTTGACGATGGCAAATAAGTCGTCAACTTATTTGGTTAGCAATCGGGGTTTGCTTTTTGAATATCGAAAAATAAATATATTTTGAATACTACTAAAAAAGAAGTTTTATTCAATAATCTGGCCTAAAGCTCAATCAAAATTATCAAATTATTTTATATTTATCTTAAAAATTGTTTAGATATTGTTCGGCCTGGGTG